>NW_027122103.1:0-16214 GCF_030686945.1 Centruroides vittatus
TTCATTGTCATTTTCAGCCTGGTTCCTATTTCGACTGGTTTTTGTTGGTAGAAAGTTAATGTTTTAGGATAAAAGTACTGCACATGTTCTTAGTGAAGGAACATAAAAGTATCCAAATATAATATTCAAACGTAAAAATATTCATGTATGTCGATTTTAGAAATTTTATAAGAACTATAGAATGTCCTGGATAGTCATATCGTGTGATCGTCTGTTTCTTCTGGCTTATTTCGTTTTTATCTAATTCGAACATACACTCAAACGACTATTTCTACGTAAAAATAAGTTATCGTTTAAAACTATTGATAATATAAAATTTTGTTTCCTTATATATTACCTTCTATTACAGCTGCAATTTTTTACACATGGAGATGTGACAAAGTACAATATTATTATATTGATTATTACTTTTATATGAATACACCCATGACAATACATATTAACCTGCTTTAAGTATTATTATTTTATTTAGAAGTCATTTTAGACGTTGTTATTACATCACATTATGAAACGGAATTTTGCAAGTGTAACAGTAAGAGGAGGGGAATAAGCCAAGCGTGGGAAAAAATGTTTTTTTATCTAAATTATAATAATATTTACTTATGACTTTACATGAAATATTAACAATTTTCTTCTGGAGAAATATTTCTTGATAAAATTAATTATCTATATGAATAAAACTTTAAATACATTTTTTACAATGACCGATGTTTCTTTATTATCCTTTCTGTAGTATGTGTTATGTATTAAGCATAGTTTCCTAGATTATAGCATAATAATATGAATAAAATTTGAAAATTCTGTTCATTTGTAAACGCAGATACTCTCACAAAAAGTATACTGTAGCCTCTGTATACTTAACGTCAGTTATTCGCGATTGAATTTTTCTAAATAAACCTGCTTATTTTATAATTTATTTGTCAGAAAGAATTTGTTTATGGCCTGTATCTATATATATAACCCATTGAACGCGTGCATGTCCGTCTGTCCGCGTAACGGTATGCTATAAACGGGCAGTAGAGGCGCCACTATCGTGTGTCATATTTCAAACACTTAAATTAACAATATAAATCATTATTTAAATTAACACCCACTAGGGGCGCCCTAGCTAATGTTACCAGCGAAGGTAAATAAACAAATTAAACTATTTTAAAGTATTTATGGAATGTTTAATAACACTAAATAATGATTTTTAATTATCATGAAATTTGTAAAAAACGCCCACTAGGAGGCGTCCGGGGCTCCTAGTTACATATATCTGAAATTTTTGTAATGACATTATTTTAAATATCGAAAAAATATACATTACGAATATCGACATATATGAATGCGAATATGGGTGAATGTTCTTTAATAGCGGTCGTTCCGCATCGCCGCTACTAAGGGAGTGCGCTGTTGTTTGTAGGCATTTAGAAACGACGGGAGATCCTGATACACGGAAGCGTTCCGGATCATGCAATCCCTTTTTGCCGTTATAGTGCCAGTGTTAAAGTTTTGATTCCTGGTTTGTCAATTTTGCGTTCAGTAAGTGAAATTACTTTTTTTTTTTTTTATTTTATTATTTTCTTTTTTTTCGTGGATTCGAACCTCTCATGTCAGTTTAATAAAAATAGCAGGTGCTTCCTAGAAACCGTTTTCGCATCCTTTCTCCGGACAATTGACATTCCACTTGCATTCCATCCGCCTATCGTAGGAGGATGTAACCAGATCTGATAAGAATTTCGGGAGCCTCTCCCCTCCCGAAGTCAAGCGTTCCCCCGTCGAACTTGACTGCGATGGTTCTATCGTCAACTGACAGTTAAATTAATTGCAACGTGAAGATTATTCCTTGTTATTCTGGAAAACAGAAGTTCGTGACATCGTGCGCACAGTAATAGTGGCAAGGTCTGCTTGCCACGCGGATTCTTCTGTCTACGGTCTCTCTCTCTCTGGTCACGATGGATAACTCAAAGACTGGCGACCCACAATCCCTGTCGACTTCACAACACCATTGGTCCTTTTGGGTCTACTACATTCGGCCCACTCCCGGGAGATCGCGGCCTGGCACACCGCCAAAATCATCAACCTAAACAACTCCACGTGTATGATTCAGTCCGTCTCTTCGGATCACGCACTAAATGGGAAGATATTTTACAACTACTTAAAACGCCTCTACCCCGATCTTAACAAAAAACTAATTAACATATCGACCACCAAAACCGGAAAACATTACGTCTTCATCCTCGCATCCTTCGTCACCACTCTACTCTCCTATTCGCAGTTAGACGATATCCCCATTCACACCACTCTAACACACAATTCCTACGTTAAAACCCTCATCATCATCAAAGGCGTCCCTACTGATCTGCACGCGCGCGAAATTTTCGAGCTCCTAAAAGAAAACGGCCTTTTTCCTGTTAGAGTGCAGAGATTTAGCAGGAAACATGACGACCAACGTCTACCGACTAAGACCATCAAACTTGATTTTGCGACGGATTATGTCCCCAAACAAATCCGTTTGTTTCTCACAGCTTACCATACAGAGGAATATAACGACTGTCTGCGGATCTGTCATAACTGCGGCCGTCTGAGCCACATTCAGCAATTCTAAAGAAGCAAGACCAGGTGCACCAGATGCAGAGATCAACACACCGGTAACATGTGCCCTGCTCCGCATCCCAACTGTGTTAATTGCCACGGCCAACACCTCTATAACTCCCCCAACTGTCCGTCATACCACACAGAACAACTGATCATTCGTCACCAAAAATAACACAACTGTTCACGTCACGAAGCTCGTACCCACACGATACGCATCAATAAATCCCAACCCACCTACAGCGAAATGATTAAGAATGGTCGCAGACAGGACGATCCCTACCCAACACATCATCCATCAAGACAACCCCTACCTTTGGAGCATACGGCCACCTTTCCGCAACTCATCGCCATCTAAGAGGCTATATCCAAGCAAATCCTACCCTAATCCTCAATCATATGATACAGATCCTCAAAAACCTCACAAAACAGGCCACTCACATACCTTTGACCCAGTCACAGTCCGAAATCAGCTCAGACCATTATAGCCTGAACTCCCGGGCACCCAACACCACGCCCCCAACCACTGATTTTATCGAATCATCCAACAAACGCATCACTGACTATGCCCCGCCTTCGACCCCCCAACCAACAACCACAAACTAATCCAATGCTGAAGCAGTTAACAACCCACTAAACGTTGCACCAGAGGGACATCGCTCGCCAAAAAAAAGACAACACGATTACCACTAAAACCAAGAAACTAAAAACTAAAACTTCCAAACAAGAACCTGAATGTAACACCCCTACTACTGCCCTCCCTTCAGGCCAGCGACGACGTACCCCAACTCCTCCACCCAAAAACTAATCCAAGCTTTCATGAAACTACTCCAATGGAATGCTACCAGTTTCTCCAACAAAATAACTCAAATTAAAGCTGATGACACATGGAAAAATGTTTGAAATCATTCTCATCCAGGAATCTTGGCTTCAACCGAACCGCACCCTAAATTTACCGAATTACAATGCCTATTATACCTACCGTGTCCATAGTAAAGACGGTGGGCTTATCACTTACATCCTCAAACAAATCCCCTGCTCTCTGGTATCTTTGAAGCAGTCCCTCTCTCCAGGTGACCCCGAATGGACCATCACGACCATCTACACCCCCTCTCTCATCCGTCTCATTAATGCATACTCACCCCAGTCTGCTGCTCGCAGTGTGAACCCCTACCCTCGATACCCTTCTGTCACTCATCCCCCACATCCCCACCATCATCTGCGGCGATATTTCACGGCCGAGGGTTATGCCATCCTGCAGGCAATCACTTATGCCACCACCCCTTGCGACAATGCCGTCATCTGCACAGATTCCAAATCTGTCTTCTCTGCCTTGATTAATTATAATGTCAACTCCCCTACCATCAATCGAAGCATTCACGAACGTCTCCACATCCACTACTGCCATGGCAAACACTTACATCTTGTTTGGACTCCAGCTCATCTAGTCATCGGAATCAATGAAAAGGTTGACGCCCTCACCAAAAGTTACCAGTCCACCTCTGTCAACTTCAACGACATCACACCTGAAAACCTCTCCGCGGTCTTGCGCTATGATCACCAACAGAACATGGAAGACGACTGGAATCACTACCGTAACCACTCCAATTACCCCTGGTTGAACGACTCTTCGCATACCAGCATTCCCTCCAACGTCCTCGTCAATCGCGCCAGGACCAACTTCCTGCTTACGAATCACGCTCTCTTCTTCCGGAAAATTAAAGAGACGGACAAATGTAGTACTTCCCCCGACCAGATCAACACTTCTTCGCATCAATCTCGACTACTGCCCCAATTTCAACAATATCTGGCAAAAAATTCTAAACGACTATCCTCTCATCATGTCACATAACCCCAAGATCTCCAACTATCTTAACCTCAATCTTCTTTCCACCTGTCAGGAAGCCCTGACTATTATTTTAAGAGTACATCAAAACGTTCCGCTACTAGCGGGCGTCACCGCCGCTCCCATCAATACACACCTACAAGCTGTTCTCTGACTTCACTGCTAGAGGACGACCAGCCAGCAACTAAACATTTACGGGACGCTTAAGCCTCGCAGCAAGCGTTCATCCAACAATATTAAAAATGGTCGTCAGTGTGTAATTGATGAGCATGAGTCAGTTCGTTCGGTAAGTGCAGCATCACCTCAAACAGTCGCTGTTGTTAATGAAATGATTCAAAGTAACTGCCGCATTTCTTTGAAGACACTGTCGAAAAAACTGCTCGATGTCCTGTTTTCCCTTCTGAAGAAATTACTGAATAGAGAAATTACATTCTGACGATGTTAAATTGGCTGTTTGCAGATGGTTGTATGGCCAGAAACTGGCATTCTACAACGCAGGAATCTTCAAGCAGGTACCACTGCGACAAGTGCTTGAACCTGAATGGTTCTTACCAGTATGCCGAGAAGTAGCCTAATCTACATATTACGTTTATTCTGTATTTTCCATAGAAATTAAAACTTTTGCAGAAGTGATATCCAAAGGTTGAGCAGCAGTTTCGTAAGAAATAATAAGAAATTAGTTTCAAGAAATAAATAATTATTTGAGAGAGCATGCAAGTGATATTCTGCAAAATTCTTTCCGTATCTTCAATGCAGATGAAACAGGGATGTTGTTTTTTCTAAAAACTGGCAAACGTCTGGGACCTAACGCATATAACTTTTATAAAGTTGCATCAGGACAAGAAAAACAGTGTATCACAGTTTTGTGTAATTTTTCTGCAAAGGACCAGTCAGTGGATCCTATGATAGTGTTTCCATACAAGAGAATTCCAAAGCATATTGTAGATTCAGTTCCAGATGGCTTTGCAGTAGGCGGAAGTGATTCAGTTTAAATGATAAGTGCCACATTTTATGAATATGTTGCAAATGTCTTTTACCACTGGCTTCTGGACAAGAATGTCCAAATTCCTGTATTATTGCTTCCTAATGAACATAAATCCCATATAAATGAGTTGTGTTGAGAATTCTCCTTTTTCGTTTGTTGCCAAATGCAATTCATATTCTCCAGTCTTGTAATGTTGCAGTTTTTCGACCGCATAAATATAAGAATGGAAATATTATCAGAAAACACAAAAAACAATCATCAAAATCAGTTTACAAAACTAACTTTGCAGCTGTATTATTTGAAGCTTACAAGAATGTTTTGAAATCAGAAACAATTCAACATGTGTTTGAAATATGTGGTTTGTTTTTTTTTTTATTTAACTAGGGTGGATTATTCAAAATGTATTTCTGCGAAGCGAAAAGAAATAAACATGGTTAATTTACTAATTATAAAAACTATGTAAATGTGCACTGCAAATGATAGAAAATGAGATTTCACTTAATTTGTTATCAGATTTCAAAGAAGCCATTGCATTTGAGAACAATCATATAAATTTAAAAAATTATTGCCATATTGACTATCTATGAAACACATTTTTGTATGGTCAAACTGATAATTTGTATAACTTTGTATGTATGATATTTTTCAATTAAAAACCTTTTCTAAAAATCAATATTTCTATTATAATTACTAAATCTGAAATTACATGACTGAATTACATAAAATTGCTAACACATATATAGTATACAGTGCCAAGGGCGTCGCCAGGGAGAGGGGCAGAGGGACAGTTGCCCTCCCCTAGAAATTCGAAAAAGTTTTTTAAATGCTAAGTTTTAATTAAAATAATCTTTTTAGACTTCTTGTAGGTTAAAGAAAATGTTTTATTTGAGATATTTCTTTCCCGGTACATAATAAATGATTAAAACTTTATGAATCGTTTCTATTTTACCTACATACAATTCATATCCTCTATCAATTTACATCATCTTGCCCCCCCTTACCCATTGGCTGGCGTCGTCCTTGTACAGTGCTATAAAATTGCATATAGTATCCTAATATTCTAGTTATTTATTACTAGTCACATGCGATCGTTCACTAGCCTTCAGCTAGTCAACTACTAGATGCATATGGTCATTCACTGGTAATTTTTAAATTTTAAAAACTTCACTTCATTAATTTAATAACTTTACAGAAAATTAAAAATTCATTTTCTGAATGAGTAGTGCGAGTTCTTGGTAACGAGCAATGACCATTACAGTGGAACTTCGTTATACGACTTTAATCCGTTTCTGATGTTTGGACTTATACCGAATAAAACGTATACCAACTTTTTATAAGAAGTAATGTAAAAATGATTAATCCGTTCTCACGTAAAAAAAACCTCTCTTGATATAGTATATTAATGGGGTTGTAAAATAATTTAAACACTGTTTGAGCACATTAAAAAAAAATAAATTTTATTATAAATTTTTAAAGTTATTACAGTATATTGTAATATATTATTTAAATCATTAAGTCAAAATCAAATCGAATCAAATCAAACTCTTCTTAGATACTAATGATCTGCCACTTTTTGAAACAGTGTCGTATTTTTTATATTTGTTCTATAACGAAACAATAACAACAACAATAATAATAATTAAATTGCAAAAGAATTTGAAAAAACAGAAACCGTATCTTTCACCCAAAATTAAGATTATGTACAGAGTCAACGATGTTAAAGAAGTAAATTGTGCCAAGTGATCGTTATTGCGCTTATAGAACACTAATAATCTGTTTAGAAATTGATTTAACCTCTTTTGCAACGTTAGCAGATTTAATAAAGTCTTTATTTTTTACGATTCTCAATATCGTTGTTCTCAGAATACGGTATGCAACAGTTAAATCTCGACATTCATGCCACTTTCATATTTCTAAACAATCTCTTTTTTCCAGTTCCGTTGTGATTCTAGTCATTTTTTTAGTTCTCTATTGCTTTTCATTTGCCTTTTTGCAATTCATGATTACTAAAAACAATAAAAATTTTACTTACAAATTAAAATCAGAAGAAATTTAACAAAGTTATAAACCGTAGCACCGCGAACGTCTAATGTGGTCTAGTACACCGATAGTGCTACTTGTTCATAGATGGCGCATATAATTGAATTAAGTCATATACTGAGCAAAATTTGTTTCGTCAAAACAAGACGTATTCCGAATTGGGCATATTCTAAAGCAGATGTATACCGAGGTTTCACTGTACTTATGTTAAATGTCTTTTGAGTAATTATATTCAAATTTTTTTATCAAGTTGTTTAATTAATCATTTACTGGTGCAACTATACTATAATTAACACAGGCAAGTATCGATGGAACGACATTTTATTCGAGAAAGTTTTACATAAAGACATTTTAATTATATATTGTAATGTTTTATAGTTGAAACTTTTCGAATATTTGAAGAACATCATTTTAATTTATAACCAATTTTGCTTACACATTTCGATCATTATACATCAAAAGAAAAAAAAAATTAATTCAAGTTCAAACTTTCAAAGTGTAAATATTCTAATGTAATTTTAGATCATGATTTAGAATGAATTTAGCTGGATATAATTAACATTCATATAGTTTTTGTCTGTTGTGAATCTGAAGGTGCCTAATTAAGCTTCCCTTTTGTGAAAACTTCTTTTTACACTCATCACAGCTGTAAGGCTTTTCTCCAGTGTGGACCCGAAGGTGTGCAATTAAGCTTCCCTTTTGTGTAAACGTATTTTTACACTCGTCACAACTGTAAGGCTTTTCTCCAGTGTGGACCCGAAGGTGTGCAATTAAGCTTCGCCTTTTCGTGAAAACTTCTTTTTACACTCGTCACAACTGTAAAGCTTTTCTCCAGTGTGGACCCGTAGGTGTTTAATTAAGCTTCCCTTTTCTGAAAACTTCTTTTTACACTCGTCACAAGTGTAAGGCTTTTCTCCAGTGTGGACGCGAAGGTGTTTAATTAAGCTTCCCTTTTGTGAAAACTTCTTTTTACACTCGTCACAAGCTGTAAGGCTTTTCTCCAGTGTGGACCCGAAGGTGTTTAATTAAGTCGGACTTTTGTGTAAACTTCTTTTTACACTCGTCACAACTGTAACGCTTTTCTCCTGTATGGATTCTTTTATGGCTTTGCAAATTTTGTTTAGTTTTGAAATTCTTCTTACAGTGTTCACATGAAAATTTCTTTTCGTTCCTTTCTCCTGCAATTAAAAAAAATTGTTTTTAAATTAATATTTTATCCATGTATAACAGAAAGTTTTTTAAATAATAACAATAATTAAAATCAATAATAATAGTAAATTAAATAATAATAGTTTTATATTTAAAGGCGAATTTCTTCATAAATACACAAAAGAGTAATTTTAGAAGTAACAAAGTTCGACCATAAATGTATTATGTTACTAATATTTTTCACAACAGCTAATCAGGGATGACATTAAAGTAAACAATTTCTGTAAAACATTCTCCACGTGTATTTATATCTTTATGAATTCTTTTTATATCTTTGCAGTGGATCTTCCGCTTCTTTTATATTTTTAAACGAAGAGCTCTGATGTAAATAAAGCAGTGTATCTAATACACAATTTTGTTATAATCTTGGACAACATTTTCTTCAAAACTTCATTCACTGTTTCATCCAAAGAACGTCTGAAAGTAATAACAACATACATAAAATTAATTGCATAAAATTTAATTTTACATGAATTTAACTTTGAAATGTATTATTCATATTCGTATTCATTCTTATTTTTAAATGTAAAGTTATGTAATATCTTAGATTCAGATGATAAGGATATTGTATATTTAAAAGCCTTGTGTTAAGTATACTTCCCTCATAAATCGTTCTCGTAAGAGGAACTCGTAATGTTGGAACATGTATAATACAAATTCTTAAGAGTAAATCATTGTTTTCATTTTTCCAAAAATTGAATTTCGTTCTTCTCCTTTTCACTTTTTGTTTTCTATTTTTTCAGGGTGAAGATCAGCTAAATAAAAAATAAATAAATAAAATAAAACGATTTGAAATATCAGAAAAATTCATTTTCAAAGTATATTGTACAGTGAAGAAATTTCTATTCTCTACGCTAAATTTTTTAAAATATATATATTCTATTTCTAAATTATTCGACATTTACAGATGAACAGTTTACGCATTTACAAAAATAACAATAAATTTTTCAGAAATTTATTTTGGAAATTTTAACTTTTTTGTGATAATGCGTCATTCGTGAATTTTTTGAAAATTGTTTTTAAAACATGTCTATACGAAAAATATCTTCACAGAGTGTAATGGCGGGCAAAAATAACTCTAAATTGGAATAAAACTGTTACTTCAAGTTCGTAATACTTTTAGTCGACTGCAAATCTAACATCTTTGGCTCTGTTGGTCGAACTGCAAACAAAATAACAATTGGCACAAGCTTTCCTTTAAACATGTAGAAAGAAGTGTTATTGTGTGGGCGTGGATGTCGACCTAAGTAGATAGAAGAGATAGAAGACGTGTTTAATGATGGAAATATGCTTGAAGAATATCAATACATTTCATTAGAAAATGTAAAAACTTCTGCTGGAAAACTTCGGATCTCGAATATCTTACATTTTCATCATGATAATCATCCAAAACACGGGTTTTGTAAAGTGGCTGTTGTACTGTTGGCAAAAATTGAATGAGTCACAGACAAACTATAAACCGAAATGTAATTGGATATTTATAAAAGAAATTAGATGGAAAGATCGAAGACTCAAAAATCACTACTATAAATGAACTGAAAAGTACGTTGGAACAACAATAATCAGAAAATTTGTGAACACCACAGAAATCCTATTAATGGACACTCACTGCAAAACTGGTTGAAAGCTGGATTAAAAAGAAAAGACAATCCAACAAGATATATCAAAAGATTGAATATTTTAATAACTAAATTTTAAATTGAAGTAAATGTGATATGTTCCATGACCATTGTTACGTAATTTTGTTTCTCTACTTTTCTATTTTAAAATGGAATTCTTAAGAGCCGCCGCAAACTACAGGAAGCAAGAGCTAGCGTACTCTCGGTCGCGCTCCTAAGCCCCGCCTTTTTTCCCATGATGCTATGGGCCATTTTTGCTAGGTGAGCTACTCGAGCACGAAGCAGCCGCAAACTACACAACGTTTGCTCGCGTAACTAGTCCACATGACGTGGAATCCAGATGTGGATTGGCTATAGAACAAAGATTTTATTATAACCTATACTTGTCAGTTTTCGTTCCGTCAGTTATTATAACTGACGAAACCTATCTGTCAGTTTTCGTTCCGAACTTTGAAACAGCATGGGAAAAATATGCCTATTAGTTAAGCCTAACTAGGCTTAAGCCTATTTATAAATAACTATTTTAATATACAACGTTTATACCATTTTCTTTTCAATACTGAATGTATTAATCATGTAATTTACGTACATCGATAAAATTCTATTATTTCTTTTTCGACGTGTGGCATGTTTATGTAGTCATTCCATTTTCCCCTGCTCTTTCTTGCTTAGCGTAATGCTCTCGTTGTTGAATTCTGTGAACAGCGAGAGTACTCTCGTATCGCTGCTCTAGCAAAGGAAAAACCACGTGAGCAAGAAGAGAGGGGCGGAGCCTTTGACGTCATCGGTTGTGCTAGGGCACGTTTGCTAGCATTCTGCTCTCGCAAAGTGGCTAGTTTGCGGCGGCTCTTAACGATGACTCCAAACAGTTAACAAAGTCAAAAATACACACGGTTGAAAGTAGAAGAGCAGAACGTCACTAATAACAGCTATCCAGATAACCTTTACACATTGTATATAAAACTACAGTATAGACCTAAATAATTTGAGCTAAAAAATAAAGTCTGCATATAAAACTTATAAATTAATATATAAATTATTCTGTAAACGAATTTATTATTTTTTCATATTCATAAACGTCGGTTGATTTTAAGTCGATATTACTATAAAATCCTTCGTTTGCATATGCGTTAACTTTTTATTAACCCCTGCAAGTTTTGTTCAATGCACATGAAATTTCGGTCATAAATGGTTTTATGTTCTGGCTGAAAATATACGACAATTATTTTGCGGAAATATTAACTACGTAATAAACGTTTTATCGATTTCGGATCTGCGTCGTACTTACGTTGCAGTGTTGCAGTGACCTCAGTGGCCACGTGATTTTCACCTTTCACCACGGAGTTTCCCTTTACTGCAAGTTTAAATATATTTGCAAATGGCGTATTTTAAAGTTACTTTATTAAATTTAAAATTTAAACTTAAAAAAACACAGCTGCATTTTTTCGCTTCAATTAAAAATCTTTTTAAATGTTGTCCTGACCACGTAACGTATTATCCAAGAAAAGTCACGATTTAAGAAACCCGTTAGCTTCAATTGTTACTTTCTCATGAGAAGCATCAGTCATGCTTGACTGGAGAATTTTTAGTATTTACATAATTTAAGCTCATTTTTATTCAAATAATTTCATTTAATTTAAACGTTGTCGATAATTTTAAATAAACAATATGGCATTTAATATTAATAACTCTGCTTAATGCCTTTAAATTATTATTATTCTACGTATTTTCGGTTTATATTTTAGGGCTTAACAAACACAGCAATCGAGTATTTCAGAACAATTTATTACACTTTGCTAATTATAAAATTTATTACAATTTTAAATAATTGTATACTCGATTGCTGTGTATGATAAGCTTTTAAATATAAATTACAACAACCTTCGTTCATGCGAAAATAACATTGAATAATATGAAATTTACTTGTTTTCTTTTTCAAAAGACGTAAAAATTTAAATATAAATTGATAAATAACACTAAAATAAAAATAATTCCATTAAGTCTGAATGAAATACAAATATCTAACAGAATTATGGGTCAAGGTTTCATTTTTATTAGTGATGTAACGAATAGTAAATTTGGCCTCAGCCGAATACCGAATATTCGGCCAGGAGCGTGGCCGAATGGCCGAATATTTGTCAAAACTATTCGGCTTGATTAATGCACGCACGAAAATTTGCGCGCAAACCGCATTATGGCAAGAATCGCGCACCCTGCTCTCTATTGGCTCGCTGTCACTACGATTTTTTCTTCCAGTAGGTCTAAATTATTTAAATTAATTAATTAAATTATAATTATTAAAGTTAATATGAGATGGAGCCTAACGTCTACCTCTAGTGCCAAATTGGTTTATAATTTATGTAATAGCCGTAAATAGCCCGATATGATTCGGCAGTTGTTGGTATTTAGATGTAAATTTTGACTTATAAGTTATTTTATTTGCAATCGATCTTTTTAACTCTTTAATTAAGCACTAAAATTTTGTTTTTACTACGTATTTGTAGACTGAATAGTACCCTAAGGATATACTTTAGTGGTGACATATAGTCTAGTTTCTCCCCAGTTGTGGAACAGTTCAAATATATTATTGGGGGGTTTCTATTTGTGAAGTTTTGTGATATTTTGTTGCTATTGTTTTTGTCAATATTTTTAAAATTAACATGATTTCAAATGTTATCTTTTGTATATAATGAGAAATGCTCATTCTTTGCTTTATATATAAAAATAAATTGTATATTAGTTACTGATCTTCTAGAAATAGATAAATAATTCTTTCATTAAATACGATAAGTTTCAATAAAACGTTTCGTAAATCATTTTAAAATATCGTAAAAAATATTAAAATATACGCGAATACGAATATAACATAATTAACTAAACAATAACATTAATGCCCGATACATTCTAACCTACACGCATCAATGCCATAAGATATCGGGCTAGATAAAGGCTATAATACTATTTATATTACGAAATAATTTAATACTAGAGTTAGATGCTATTTCTTATTAACTTTAATAATTAAATTAATTTCAGATTAATAAAAGTTACCAAAATGATTAATTTATACTGTGTTTTTGTTATTTCTTACTCCTGTTTTTAGGTATTCGGTATTCGGCCGAATAGCGAAAAATAGGCCAAATAGGCGAATACCGAGTAGTAACCGAATATTCGTTACATCACTAATTTTTATTATAAAGAAATCGCTACTACTCACAAAAGGGGTTACTTTTTACCTTGCTTGTGGAGATTTTTTCACTGTAATTTAAGCTGGCTTCATTCTGAAGTTCCTTTTTTTTCACTTTCATTTATTAGAAAAGATAAATTACATTATTCTTTATTCCCGAGTATTCTTCAATCTGAAAAAAAAAGAAATATAGACCTCGTTTACACAGAGAGAGTGCCTTAACACTAGACTATTGTTTTCGTCAACTTCCTGTTTCTTTTGTTTCCTTTGTACACGTGGTCTAAATCCTTTCTAAGAATAAATTCCTGAACGAGAAGGGAACCACCTAGCGAGGAGAACCCTAATTAAGGAAATTTCCCTACATTTAGAGAATAGGGTCTGCTTTTACAACATAGAAAAAATTTGTTAAAATTCTAGATTTGTAAAGAAATTTTAATTAAAAAGTTGAAGAAATTCAAGAAATTTACTCAAAATTTATGTGGCCGAGAGTGTGCTATGTTAATTTACATATAGGGAAAATCGACTGTTTTTAACACGTGCATCCGCTTCTGATAAACTGATTCGCTAACAAAAAGAGGGCCGGACCGTACTTCTGACCCTCTCCGTGTTAGCGAACAGAAGGGTACGAGGAAATTGTTCATAAAATTAATAATTAAAGAATATGCTGCGACAATGCTACTCAATTTTCATGTCAGACTTGTGTTATTCGTCCAAGCGCAAGTAACGTGTGAAGATTATTCGAATGTGGAGTCATAATATGTAACAAACAACGAAAATATGAGAAAATAAATATTAAGAAATAAAAATTTTATTTTACCACATAAAAGGGTTAAATCTAAAGTTAGTTTTTTTTTAGCAAAACAAGAAATGACGTCACTATATTAAAATCTATAGTTCTATAAGCTTTAAACGTAAGGAATAATAATAGTAATGGTATACCATAGTAATACAAATAATAATGTTAATGATACGACAAAATAATAAAATAATTATGTTTCACGTAAAAAGAACCCTAAAATTGCACTGGAGATTCCATTACTTCAATGTCTGGTAATTTACCGTCACGTCTATCATAGTGCTGTAGACAGTGTAACTTTCAGTCTTAAAGTTAAACACTCGATTTTCAGAAAATGTTTTGCTAGGTGGTCTGCATTTCCCATCACTGTGACCGGTCCCTAGAGAGCTATTTTTAAATGAGACGTTAGACAGGAAAAAGGTAACAATGGAACAAACAAAGGCAAATACGATAGTACTAATTAATTAATCAAAATTAAGCTGTCTGTCATTTTATAATTGGTTAAAAGCATAAGACTTTTTAAATAAAATATTGATTAAAATTATATGTAACAATGTATGATAATTTGATAAATAACTGATCATTCTAGTCTTATAAATGAACTGCTGACTATATCCTTTATGTCTTAACCAAAGTTTATTTATTTATTTTTACAAATAAGCAGAAAATTGCAGAAAAATATTGATATCTCGTCACGAATTAACACGACGTGACATTTGATGATAGGGATGCTGTGTTTCTGTAAACAGTCGACTTACAGGGACAATCAGTTAATCGCTCGTCAGTGATGGTCTGGGGCAACAGTTTCCAATTTTTTTTTCGTTTGCGTACATGCGTGGCATTCGGCGATTTTTTCCGCAAAGTCGTTAATTACTTTATCATAAAAGTCGCTGGTCGTCGATTCCATCAACGTATTTGAAAGCTCTTTTTCTATCGAAAGCAAGGCTAGCGACGACAATTTTTCCTCTGACCGAGCGAGTTTTTGTGGCCAATGTACGAATTTGCTTCGTGGTCGAATAACTGCGCTCGACATACCCATCGGTAGATGGTACCGTAAAAATTAATGATATTAAATCGTATAATTCTTTTAGTACGTCTTTGTTCAGATCGACATTAAAATTATAATATGTTTTATGTCTAAGAGTTACTTGTCAATATAGTCCGGACACGAATATCAATATTGCGATTAGCTACGTAATTTAAATAAATCAAAAAATTTCCCATAAAATTTATTTAATTTAATATAAAAGACATGCGTTAGAAAACTTTTCTTTTCCTAGCAGATAAGTCCAGCATTGCTTGGGCAAAAAATAACAATAGCGAAGATTAAGATTATTATGTTATAGCCAACCTTACCCGTTTTCACAGAATGCAAGAATTAGGTCCCACTGTTTCCAGAGACTAATTAGAGAATTTTTAGATGGGTCTAAAAATATGTTCCATTTCCTGCAAAAACGCATAAAACCGCATCTGCTCCTGTAAATCTTGTACGTCGCTTTCTCTTAACACTTCCGTTCTTAACACTTTCAACTCACACATCTCCCAGCTGTTATCTGCGATTTCGTTCGCGCGGATTTTGCAAGCAAACCCTATTTACATTCAATATTTCAACAACCATAGTAAATTGTTATATAACACCTACCGCTGAGAATTGCTGAGAATCAAACCAACTGTTTTAAATTTGATAAATTTTCTGGAACGTTTACAATCGTTCTATAATCGAACCAATATGCAATAACAAATTCGAATTTAAAACGGTTCGAACATTTGGTTAAAAAATCGAAATATATAAAAATATTTATAACAATGTCTGAAATGTTATCAACTTAATATCCCTAAGTACTCAATGAAGACTAAACGTAATTAAAAACAAAAAATCACATCTAAAATAGTACAATAGAAGCCGATCTTCAGGTTAGGACTTAATGCTCTTCCTCTCCCCCTGCGGGGGAATT
>NW_027122104.1:0-2500 GCF_030686945.1 Centruroides vittatus
AATCAATCAATCAATCAGTATAGTTTTATTTGTACATAAAGTACATTCCCTGGCCCCGCAATAAGCATTACCAGGGAACGAGAATACAGAAGATAATAAGTAAAGCAACAAATAACATGATTACAGTAAGTAGAACCAATATACAAGACAAATATTATTGTTACACAAAATGGGTAAGGTTACTTTTAGATAATAAAAACATACATGAAAAAGATTGGGTACACAATAAATGACAATATAATTATACAATAAAAATAAAAATAAAAATGTAGGTAAAATTATACAGAAATATTAGCAATGAATAAAAGCAAAAATAATATTAACAATACAAAGAGTAAATATATACAGTATATACAGTGCGAACCACGTATGGTCGCGCAGGTTGACTTTAGTCAACTACAGGAGTACCGCGTGCTGATGAGTATTGACTCAGTGGTACAGTCCGGGAAGAGGCAGTGAAGATGGTGGCTTCGTTGATGGTAATGATACATTTGGCAAGCCGCTTGAAAGCATTGTAAACGTCTTTATTGTGCCAGATGTTGGAGAAGTCGCAAGGCCAGTCGACACCGGATTCCTGTAGAAGGAGAATGAGCTCTAAACGCTCACGCTCGAGAGCAACACAGTTGACAAGGTAATGTTCAGAACCGTCGTCGATGTTGCAGGTAGGACAAAGTCCGCTGTCTCTGTGAGCGAAGCGAGCGAGGTAGCTTGCAAACTTGCCGTGATTGGTTAGCATCTGGCTGATATAGTAATTTGGGTGATACCAATCCTTAGAGAGAAAGTCCTGTAAGTTCGGTATGTACCTGTAGGTAATGTTGTTGTTAGAATTGTTCCAGGCGGATTGCCAGGTGGAGACAGATTCCTCCCAAAGAATGCGCCGAAGGGTCTTCTTGCTGATTTTGGCGTAAGCAATGGGCAGGTTGGTGTCAATGGCAGCCTGTTTGGCTAGACAGTCAGCCCTTTCGTTACCCACCACACCCTGGTGGGCCTTGATCCAGAAGAGGCTGATGTTGCCGTTAGACTGGCGGATTGAATTTCTTATGTGAACAGCGAGAGGATGAAGTTTATTACTGTTTATGGTTTGGTAAGCTGAGAGAGAGTCAGTATAAATACAAATTGGAAGGTTGTTGTACATGCAGTTTATATGGTTGATAGCCCTGTCAATGGCAAAGAGTTCCGCCTGGTAAACGGTGCATTTACTGTCAAGGCGGTAAGTTTGATAATGGTCTTCAGTGAAATTGTGATAAATGACAAAGCTGCAACCGACAGAGTTGTCCAACTTTGAGCCATCAGTGTAGACATTGATGGCATTCAGCTGGGTATCATTATTAACAGGTGGAGGAAGGTTGCTGAAGAAGGAGGTTTCCCGAAAGGGGAAGAGCCATTCGATGTCATGGTGCGTGAGCTCACCCTGTAGGGTATGGATAGTGCTGCCCCACCTAATTTGGTGAAACTTCATTTTTTGCAGGATGTCTAGATCAATAGGTATCTTCCTAGCGATAACCTGTAGGCTGCGGTTGCTTGTGGTCTTGAAGGCCTTGGTAATGAGAATAAGGGCCCGCCTCTGAGATGAAATTAGCTTCCTATTGGGGTGGACTTTTTGGGCAGCCCAACCCCAGGTGCCGCAGGCATAGGTAATTGTGGGGATGTAAACGGCATCGTGGATAACAGACATGGCGCCTGTTGAAAGGCCCCAAGTTCTTCTTGCCACCTGAGCATACGACTGAAGAATAAGGCCGGTGCGGCTGGTAATGTACTCGATGTGCCGGTCCCAAGACAGCCTGTGATCTAGGTAGACGCCAAGGTATTTAATAGCCTTTTCAACCTTAATTGTGTGATTGTTCATTTTGATATGCGGTGGCCTTAAGTAAAGATGCTGTTGTCCGGATTTGTTGAAGACTATTCCTCTGGTCTTTTCAGGGTTGAAACGCAGTTTATGGGCTGCACCCCAATTGAAGATGTGCTGGAGGAGGCGGTTACCTTTATTTTCCAGATCTGCTCTAGACCGTCCCCCCATCAGCACCAAAACATCATCAGCGTAAGCAAGGCAATCGGTATACTCGATTACATCTTTCAAAAGGGCATCAAATGTAATATTCCACAGCAGGGGTCCGCAGACAGACCCCTGTGGGCAGCCTCTAGAGATGGTCTTGTTAACGTGGTGCTGGCCGTATTGGAGGGTGGCCTGCCGATTTCGGAAATAGTCCTGAAGGAGGCCTAATATGTTCCTAGGACAGCTAATGCTGCGCAGCTGGTGGGTAACAAAAGGCCACCAGGCGCTGTCGAAGGCCTTAGAGATATCGAGGCTGATCCCGAGCACGTAGCGGTGTTCTTCTAGCAGACTTTGTACCCGGGAGACAGCCGCCTGGATTGCATCCTCGGCCGATTTTTGTGGGCGGAACCCATACTGAGCGTCGTTAATGTAATTGTTTTTCTCCACGTACCAGTTGAGTCTGGTGGCAATTAGTTTCTCTAAGACCTTGCCCAGGACTGGCAATAA
>NW_027122105.1:0-4438 GCF_030686945.1 Centruroides vittatus
TAAGGGCCGCACTCATAGGTATAGCCCAATAACAAGAAACGGAAAGAAGAGGTAAAGTGGAGAGAAGAGTTTTAGGTGAAGGTTAAGAAAAGTGATAAAGGACAGTAGGAAGGGAAGGTGTTTCGTGGGCCCCACGGGCGTCTGCATCGCATTTATTAAGAAAAGAAAACGGTTACAAATTACATTAAGTACAATAACAAAATATATAATTACATTATGGTGATTACATTACATGGTAAATACACTTAGTTGACTATATATAGAGTCGCGAGAATGTTAGCAATACAAAAGGAGCGGTGCTCAAAGGTAAGTACCGAGTATATACAATGATTATAATAAAACACGACAAGGAGGCAAATTCCCGGATTACATTAACTCGCGAAAATGCCGAATACATGGTGCACTAATTGCACTTAGAACATGGAGGAGACATTACAGTGGGGAGTATATACAAAGGGTGCTATAATAAGCTGATGGTTACCTTTAATCGCGGGTTGATTACATGAAAGCTTAAGAATAAACAAGCAGTAGCTTTTAGGCTACTAGTAGGACCGTACAGATGGGTGGAACAATAGGTGCTCCGACAATAGTTAACAAGCAGGGTAGAAGATGTTGAACTGCAGAACAGGCGGCGGGGTAGTTAGTCCAGTATTTTGATTTTGTTGGCAAAGTCTCTAAGGGCGTTGAACCTTTTCTTGTTTTCTATCAGGTAGTGAAGGTGGCATGGCCACAGTTCGTTAGTATCCCTCACCGCGTTGATCAGATCTCTGCGTTGTGAATTATAAAGTGGGCAGTGGAAGATTATGTGCTCAGGGTCCTCCGTTTCGCCGGATTGGCACGTGCATAGTCCGTCCGTCTTGCTATGAAACCTTAGGAGATAACTCCTAAAGTTACCATGCCCAGTTAAGAGCTGCGTGAGTTGGTAGGTAGTCCTGAAGAAACTAAAGGTTCCCCGGAGCTGCACATTAGGGATGAAGAGGGAGGTGAGCCTTCCAGTTGTGCCATTTTTCCATCTGTCTTGCCAGCAATTCCAGGTAAAGGCGCGGACTTGATTGTTGAACCAAGTGGTGGGTATTTGTGTATAAGAGTGACTGGGAGTCCTCTCGGGCGCCGTCCGGGCCAGTTGATCAGCCTTCTCGTTTCCAGGGATGTTGGAATGGCCCCTGATCCAGATAAAGTTGAAGTGGATAGTCCCGTTGTGAGTAAGGATAAGATTGATGCTGTTTCTGATGATAGTAAGCTTCGTGTTTAAGTTTTTAAGCTGGAGGAGGGCCACTCTGCTGTCGCTGAGTATGCTGAGCCTAGAGATGTTATACTCAGTGGCGTTTTCTGTACCCCATTTAATGGCCTTGTAAATTGCATAAGACTCAGCTTGGTTAGCAGTGCAATGGCCTGCCAGACTATACTGAGCTTGGTAAATGGTATTGTTATTGCTTAAAATGACCATGGCACAACCTACCCCCTTGTCAGATTTTGAGCCGTCAGTATAAATATTAAACTTTGTCGTCGCCTCGTAACCCTCAAGGAAAAACAGTTCATCTATTGAGAGGCTCGGGTGAAAGGCGTACGGCTGCGGGCTGTAATCTAGACTGTGGGAGCGTAAATGGTCAGCTAACTGGGTGGCAATATCTTCGATACCGATGTTCTTCGTTAAATTATTGTAATTGTAACTGCTAGTGTTTCCTGAGAGGAGTTTGAGCTGCTGATGCCGCCACACTTTTTCCTTAACAATGAGGTCAATAGGGATGAGGTCGGCGATCGCCAGGGAGGCATCGGTGGAGGTAGTCCTATATGCCCTAGAGATGGATAAAGCTGACAACCTTTGTGCTGAAAGCAGCTTCCTCATGATGTGGACCTTAGTGATGGATGATCCCCAGATTTCTGAGCCGTAAGTTAATATTGGGCAAATGACCATTGTGTACAGGAGCCTCCTAGCCTTATTGCCAAAGCCCCACCTGTTTCTGGCAATAGAAGTCAGTGAGTGCAGGGTTTTGACTGCCTTTTCGTAGCTGTAATGTACGTGGTTCTTCCAGGTAAGCTTTTCATCAATAATCACCCCTAGATATTTGATTTCTCTGCAGTTCTTTAACCTGTTCCCGTCTAGTCTGATGGTGGGACCTTTCTGGAGAGGTGTGCACTTAGGGAACACTATACATTTACATTTGTCATAGTTGAAAACTTGTTTCATGTTTTTGCTCCATTGGGAGATTGTCTGAAGAATGTTGTTCATCCTAGCCTGGAGAACTTCTTGATTCCGGTGCGTTATTGCTATTATGGTGTCGTCTGCGTAGGCTTGAATAATACAGTTGTAGTCAGATGGTATATTGAGATTAATATCAAGGAGGCTATTGTAGAGAATGTTCCAGAGGAGCGGGCCCGATCTCGAACCCTGCGGGCAGCCCCTGTTAATGCTTTTTTGAAGATAAGTGTTGTTGTTGCTGTTTATAGTGATTTTCCTATTGCTGAGGTAACTTCTTATTAGCCGGAATATATTCCTTGGACAGTTGTTGTTTTTAATAGCAAGAAGAATAGCAGGCCACCACGCGTGGTCAAAAGCGCCCCTGAAGTCGATGGTGACCACCATGGTATGTTCCCCTCTGCGTTTGGCTTCTGTTATATGTGCGACCAAATTATCTAGTGCTGTAATGGTGCTTTTACCTCTCCTGAAACCGAACTGGTTTTTGTTAAAATGATTGTTTGTTTCATAGTAATACATTAGCCTGTTGGCCATTAGACCGTCCAAAATCTTTCCTATCACCGGGAGGAGCGAGATCGGCCTGTAATCAGATGAGGAGGTAGGATTGTTGGACTTGGGGATGAGCTTTATCGAGGCAGTTTTCCAGGCTGTAGGAAAGATGCCCAATTGGAGGCATTTGTTCAGGATGACGCAAAAGGTGGCTGGGATTGCTTCGTAAGCCTTTTTGGCCATCAACGGGCTGATATTATCTGGTCCAGAGGCCTTTTTTAACTTCATCCTAGAGAACTCTCTATTGATTTCCTGGCTGGTAAAGGGACACTCGTCAGTCGAGCTAGGGTTAGTGAGACAGTTCATCCTGATATTAGTGTGATAGGGCTCGTCTGTAGAAGGGTCGTCCGTTGGGAAGAGGTCTTCAATTATGTGGGCATAAGTATCTTGGATGCTGGTGCTGTAGTTAACATTATTATTCAGTGTATGTGGAATTTTGGCGTGCTTTAGCTTGCCCCTTACGATGTAGTAGGGTGCAGACCAAGGATTGCTGCTACCAATGTTTGTACAAAACACCCTCCATGACTCTGTCCTGGCCTTGTTTATACTTGTTTTATAGTCGCGGAAGAGGGCAAGGTACGTCTGCCTTAGATTTTCTTTAATATTTGGATCCTTCTGATTCCTAAACCTCCTTCTAGCCTTCCTTAGTGTAGTCCGTTGATTAGATAGTTCATCATTCCACCATGGCGCTGATTGGTTCACTACCTTGACCCTAGTGGCTGAGTGGTAAGCCCTAATGATCGTATTTTGTAAGTTGTCGATAATCTGCTCTATTTTACTGGCGTCGTCCTCATCTGCAATTGGATCTGTGATCCAGTTAGTTTTGATGAAATCTTGGTAGAGCGTCCAGTTTGTTTTTTGCCTTATATGGATGTTCTTTAAAGTGCCAGGAATGTTAATAGTGGTCTTAATATAGTTATGATCGCTGGCAGAGTGCTCTTCTAGGGTGCTACAGTGAATTTTGCGTTTGGTTAGAGAGTGGTTGCCTATGCAAATGTCCACCCAGCTTTCACCAGTGGATGAAGAGTATGTTGGGAGAGCACTGATGTTTAGAGAATGGAGATTTAGACTGTTGATAAATTCCACTACCTTGTACCCTCTTGGGTCTTGCGTGGGGCTATGCCAGACTTGAGATTTAGCATTGAAGTCCCCGGCGATTATGATAGGAAGGCTGTTAAGATGGTGAACCGTGTCATTCAGCTCTTCAAGTGGTTGCGAAATGTCTTCTGAGGGGGAACAGTAGAAAGAGATCATGATGATTTCCATGCTTTGAGTTTTCACGAGGATGGTAGTGAAATAGTTGTTAGAGTGTTGCGTCAACAGTTGAGCGTCTATATTTTTATTGATTATAACAAAGCCTGCGTGAGGGTGATCCAGAGGGTCGGTGTGATTCAGGATATTTAGGCTGCCGAAGAGGGCAATCTTTTTGTTGAAGCAATACGGCTCTTGTATGGCTATAATATCGGCGTCGTGGTTGTTAGCTACTTGCATAGATTCAGTAGTGGCTGCTTTGGAGCGTTGAAGATTTATCTGAAGCAGTACGAGGTTATTCTTTAAGGTGTTAGAGCCCATAATTGGTTTGTTTGATCAATTGCTCCTTTATTTTAGTGGTTTGTTGACATCGGGGGTCGAAAGCGTTATGGTTTGTTGGATATTTTCCATCTGGTGGCAGGTCCCTGTTGGTCGTCTTGC
>NW_027122106.1:0-136193 GCF_030686945.1 Centruroides vittatus
TTTTTTTCATTTTTAAGAACATATTAAAGTAACGATAACTTGTATATTTTTAATTTACAATGAAATGCTTTACAGACATAATGGATATTTCGTAGTGGAATGTTTGAAAAATACGTCTGTAAAGTTATTTAATTTTTATCAGAAATTCTGGTTTTGTTTGCGTATAATTGTTAATTGAAACCAGCACTTTAATATACAAAAATAATAAGTTTATATAATACTTTTTGCTGTTTTACTTGATATGTTATATACTATTCAATTTATATAATTTAGTCTTGGCTTATTGCTGTATTTTGTAATTTAAACATATGTAATTTAAACATATGTCACAATCAACGTACGAAATTTACAAGAAAACCTAACAAAATATATTTGTATTGCGTCTTCTGTTGAGAATACAAAGAAAATTATTTTATAGATATTAAAGCAGTTTTTAATCTCCATTGTGAAAATAACACTTTCGGAAATGATTGCTACCTGAAACGATTGTCTCTAGTCAATTAAACATAAATTGGGTGCTGTAAAATGTATATGAAACAATTATTCCACATTTAGAACGGAAGATATAATAGAAATCAAGAAAAGACAGACAACAGCAGCCAGAAAAAGATGGAGATGAGATGGATCCAGCTGAAGCTGAGCTGAAAACAGTTTCTATCGAATGACACACGAAATATTTCGTAAGTTTCGTAAGTTTTATATCTACATAATACATACAAACCACAATAATAATATGGTATTCAAAATTAATTTATGTTTATGGATAAAGAAGAATTTAGCTACTAAAATATCTTGTACCTGAAAAACAGAAGGAAAAGCGTTTCATTCACGTGTTATATATAAGGTAAATAGTTTATATGTTTACTTTAATAACGTATTTTTAATAAAATTCAAGAAATACGAAGAAATCTGCAGAATTGATGTTATGTGTGAATTATTAAATTTGAATGAAAGAAAGGCAGAAGCAGAAGCTTCGAGTGAGGAGAAGAGTGTCGTCGTTTCTCCACTTAATTACACAGCAGTCGGTGAAGTAAGTCGGCAAAATGAATTTTATTTTAATCTAAATAATCAATTATTGTTTCGTGACATAACTATTGTTTTCGAATTACTTGAAGGTTTTATTTAATCTTGTATAAAAGACTGAAACACGTAATTTCGCAACCGGAAAATTTTAAAGTGCTGCGTATTAAGAACATAAACTAAGGTTAGAGTTGTCATATACCTAATTTTAAAATTATTTATTTGAAAAAATAATTGCTGTAATTTCAAACAGTAACCGATACGCTGTTACGCTCGCCAAAGAGGTTACTCAAGTAAATTCTTAACTGAAACTTAAGTAAAAATTTACGTGTCATCCATTATTAAATGATCATAATATATTACATTACCGCAACAGCAATTACAATTGATGCAATTAATTAGATTTTTAAATAAGATTTTAAATATAAAACTGGAAATTATCTAAAATATTTTATTTTTATTTAACTTTACAATAAGAAAAGAAAAAATAACAATAATTATACTGAAGTTTTGTTCGCAATGTACGAATAGATGGACAGCCACTAGAAATAAACAGCAAAATGATGAGGAAGAGTTTCAGTCGATCTCACTTAATTTAAGTGCCCTCATAACGTTATGGTGGTGCTTTAATATTTCATAGACTTTATATTGTTAATTTTACTTGTATAAACTGTACTTTAGACTAGTTTAATAGGTGTAATTAATATACTATTTAATTACAGGCAACTTATGGGGTGAGGCAAAATGAAAATATGTTTGAGGAACTTCTGAACGGTAAATGTTTTTATATGTCTTATTCCGTAAATGTAACCGTATATATCATGTAACAGAAGCTATTCTCAAAAATTTATTTATTTTTTGATTACCTTTTTTTTCGTGAATTTCATACGACGACATGAAAATCCGCCACTTATATTTTCTATAGAACATATATATATATATATACTAACAGATGAGTCTGGCGTTCTCGGACAAAAAGTAACGATAGCAAAGATTAATATTATTAGATCGTAGCCAATCTTATCTGTTTTAACCGGGTGCAATAATTAGGTTTTCTTTATTCCGAGACTAATTAGAGAACTTTTAGATGGGTCTTAAAATACTGTTCGACTTCCCGAAAAACGCGAGAAACAGCAGTTAGAAAAGTACAGTAGATTTCAGGGTAATCCTTAACCTTCTCCCAATCTCCCGCAGAGGACAATTTCCAAAAATTCCTTTCTGGTGTTCATTGTTATGACCTACCCTAACTGTTTAAGAAATTTGAACTTTCCACTCCTAACCGTTTGGGCTGTGCGCTTATAATAATAATAATAATAATTATTATTATTATTGTTATCAACCCATCTCGATTATATATACGCCCTATCATCTGTTAGCATGTATATATATGTTATACGGTATACGGTTACCCATATATTCGCCCTATACAGTCGAGTCCGCATAAGTCAGCAACCCCAAGAGGAAGTGAAAATGTGTCGAGTTATCCGATGCGACGACTAATGCGAAGTTGAAAAGAAACCACAAAACTACAATTAGGAAAATACAGTAGTGTAATGTACAGTACCTCTCTGACCATCCATCACTTGCTGGGGTATTTGTTTCAGTATCGGTCCCGAAACAGGAAGATTCGATGAACGAATTTGCTTAACCAACGTACCAGAGCATCTTCGACATCTTTGTACGGCGACTTTCTCCGGTGTTTTCGAGACGAAAATACAAGACGTAATTACTTAATTTTTTTTTCTTTAGGATTCCCACCAATGTTGTTTTTAAAAGGTTTATTTCTTTGTTTTGCAAATTCGGTTTGCGAAATTTTCTTACATAGAAATTAAGAAACAAGTTTGTATTTTTCTTTCAGCGAAAGCTTTGTTAGCTTTCGGACACTCATTTCTAACAGAAATGTTAAACACATGCTGCAGATAACGCTTGACGTGAGAAAATGCGAAGTCGGATTTTGCTGTGACGTTGACATAGATTGTACATTTTCTTTTTGTTTATCAGTTCCTGTTTCATATAAAACATTAAAGCATTTTTATTAATATGTATATTAATAAATAAGTCGACTCACTTCCCGAAAAAATGAATTCACACCGCACTATACGGTGTAAACTCATTTTTTCGAGAGGGGAGCCGTCTTATCGGACGTTTAAACGAGTGTGGGACAGAAAAAATATGTCGATTTATGTTGACTCCACTGTATATATATTTAATACTTAAATTTTTCAGCGTATGAAGAATTTATTATTTTAGTTTTATACAAAGAACTAGGAGAAAAAATTACTATTGTCAGTTTGTGAGGGCATGAATGAAATATGAAAAATAGGAAAATTCAGAAAAACGCGTTAAATATTAAAACACAGTAGCGAGGTTGAGGCCGAGGTTTTAAACGCGAAAACGTGTACGTCAGACATTCCAAACGCCATTGTCAAACTTCTAAGCTTACAGGAAAGCGGCGCTGAACGTCCGACGTACACGTTTTCGCGTTTAAAACTTCGGCCTCAACCTCGCTAGTAATTTTCTGTCATTAAATTATTGTCTTTTTCAAAAAGATAACCAAGGGCGTATATGCAGATTTACTTTAGCCTGGAAATAATTAAAATTAAATAAATTTACACAGATAATTTTTATCATTATTAGAAACTGTTATTGAATTACTGTGTACAATTATAATTCGGTAAAAAGTAATATTGAATTTCCTGTTAATTTCAGTGGAGAATTGTTTTCAGTGTCCAATAGTGCTGTACAAGTGTAAAGATCCTCACATTGGACCAAAAATAGAAAATCATTTTGAAGAATCGAAAGCAAGATCTTTAAAGGAAGAAGACGAAGAAAAAGATGGTAAGTGCAGTAAACGTACGAAAGAAACATTATTACAATTATAAATTTAATATCCTTCATGAGAAGATTGAATACTTGTAATTTATTTATCACAATAAACACTACTTAAGTACATATAGTGTACTTATGTAGTGTTTATTGTGTAAATAATTCCGAGGTTGACCTTATAAGGAAAATTAGAAATATGCGTATATTCAGCAAGCGACAAAGGTATCTTATATAAATTTATGTATTTAAAAACTTCAAAATGTAAACATTAAATATTAATAACAAACATATATAACTACAAAAAATACCGTTTTATTGACAGTAAAAATAATTATATTCACATAAAATAAAAATAAATGCAATGCGATTTTTGACATCGCTTTCCTTTCCTAATATTGCCGATATCTGCTTTTATAGTACTACTCTATTTCTAAGAATGTTAGTTAAATGAGAATCACTCAACCTATTTTTTCAGCAGTTTTTTGTTTTTCATGCACGTAAAGAATTGTTCACAACAGTATTTACTACCCCAAATGCATAACAGTTTTCTAGATAAAACAATTTTCTAGCACCAAATACGTCGTTACGACATCAAAGTCTATCCAGCGAAACGAGAATAATTTGTACGACATACCAAAAACGAATGAAAATGTACTGTTCCTTAAAAATTTAGGGTGCAGTGGACCGCATAAAATCATTAAGTGAACCTCGAATTGGATATCCCAGCTTAATAAAGGATATAAGCTTAAATAAAACAATTATAATTTTTGTTGTTCAGTTTCTATAAAATACCGGTGTTTTGTATTTAAAAGTAGCGTAGAATATTTTTAAACTAAAATAATAGAAACCAGTAAAGATTTTAGCTTGATAAAGTATTTGTGATAAGTTTCATCGCAAAGTTTAACTCTTTTTAAATTAATTTATAATTACAGAACTCAGTTTCATTCCTATATCAGTTCCTACACAAACTAGTTTCCTATACGTACGTATTAGTTCTATATTGGTTCATATATACGTACAGAATTTTAATAATACAATACACAAGAGGCTAAACTGCTAGTTGTTCTACATGCAGGATAGCTAGTAAGGTAGTATTATTTTATAAGCAGTATTTTATAAGCTCTTCGAGTTATAGGATATACGGCAAGATAGTCGCTGATAGCCTAAGTGAGACGTTGATTCAAAACGACTATTGAAAAATGTAAATCATGGCATATTATAAATACGTATATCATTACACAAACACTTCTGTGAGAAAGTACTATAAGAAAATTCACTTTCCAGTCGACCTGGCGGACTCCGAGGATCAGTCTGTACACATATCACGTATGTTCTATTATACAACGAACTTTTGTTAATGAACTAGAATCCATACGCAATCTGATCAGAAAACATAAAATCGTGTTGCTGAACTTAAAACACCCTTGTATGTATAAACACAATGGACTAGCGTGGTAGGATCTCTATACTTCTTTTATACCTCCAGCATATAGGGGATGAAGACCCAGCACTATTGAGAGGTATTGCCCGGGTGTGAAATAAAGAGAAAAGTAATGTTTAGAGAAGAGGCAAAGGTGAAGTATGAAGAAAAATAGGAAAGGGGATGAAGGACGAAGGCTCGTGGGCGTCTGTATCGTTATATTTACAAAACCAACAAAATGTAACAGAAGATACAGTACATAGTGGTAACAGGAATACAAAATATATGTACAAAGCCCACCGCCACTTGTGGGTACGGATAAATAGGATATAGACTTCGATGGACTTTGATAAAAACTTTGCCATTTTACGTGATATAAGACGAGAAAATTAAAAACGTAATAAAAACTCGGGTTCGTGATTTCGTGTTTAATATGCAAGAAAGCGTAAGAAAGCGCAATTTTCTTTTAAAATTCTTTTAATGCTAACCACAAGTAATTCTAGTTGATCGTCCCCCAAACAATATTAACGACTTCGTAGAGCTTCTATTGTATTCTAGTTTTACGTAAACACACCTATCTTATGCTATCGAAAGCAATATTATTCCACATTTCACACAATTTCGAAAATAAAGTCATTGAGATCTGATAAATTTACGATTATAACAATATCGCGAGCAAACTGCAGTGATTGGATTTTCGAGTAAACATGTCATATTCTAATTATAATATATACTAATTAAAGCCCACTGTTCATTCGAAATAAATAGTGGCATATCATACGAGATTCTCTCGCTGTTTATTTTGTCAGATTCGGTTTCGCACGCTGTTCAGGGAAACCAATTAAAAACCAGGAAGAAAAATTTTTAAGTAATAGTTTTGTTAAAAGAATTATTTCTTAGCAGTGAATTTATTTTAGTATTCCCGACCGTGCGTGAAGGACTGGCTCCCAAATTGCTGCGTTTATCGTTTATGTTGAATGAAAATTTACTTTTTCTTTATTCGAGAAATTGCCAAGTTAGTTTGAGTGCTTTTCTTGTTTCATGTTTTATCTGTTTACTATTCGATAATATCCCGCAGTGCTTGAGTTTTGCTGCTCGTTTAATTTGCCTATTTTTTTGCCTTTCACTAATAAAAAGCACATTACGATAGTATAATTTTAAAGAATCAGTTCCTCTTTCAATGATTATTACCTTTTATGTACATTTACATCCAACAGACAAACGACTTTCAGCGATCGTTACTTTTTACACATGTACTTTAAAAGCGCATTACGTCAAAAAATCAAACGCTGTGTTTAATGTGTTCGGTAATTTCTCATAATACTACGTCGTACACATTTTTCCACTTAACATTCAACATTACGCGAGCTGACTTGCATAAGTACTACATTATTTCATTCAGTGACGTTACGTTATTACTTCGAATTAAGGCCGCAGTTTTTATTTTAATTTTTTAGACGTAAAATAAAGGCCAGGCTTAAATTCGAAGCGAAAATTAGAGAACATAGAAAATTTTTTTAATTTTAAAATCCTATTGCGGCTTATATTCCAAATAATTCAGTATTTGTTTATATACATATATATATATAAACAGAGATAAAATTCCTACGTAATTTCTACTATTCTAATAAAATAAACCCTACTAACATGATCACCGATTAATTACTATTATTATTATTTACTTATAGAAATATTCGACATTTGCTGCCAGAAGGTGAAGGACAAATACGTGACTTGTTTTTCCTACATGAGATCTTTCTTATGAGAAGGTAAAAGGAACGACTATCCACTAAAAGATTACTTTGCAGAATTGACAGTACAGAAGGCAGATTTATTTGGAAAAAAAAGAGGACAGAGAATACGTCTGAATGATATATTTGCCATACAACAGGATGGACATCAAACTATTTTATTTACAGGAGATCCCGGTTATGGCAAATCTACTCTGTGCAAGAAAATCGCGTACGATTGGGCATCCACGGATTATCTACAACATTTTCAGCTAACTTTTATTGTAATTCTACGAGAATTAGGCGATAAAAGTGTGAAAGATGCATTACTCGATGACATGCGTGAATACTCGCCAACAAATAAAGATTGGAAACTACAAGACAGGCGGCGGAATATTTTGGTGATTTTGGATGGTTTCGATGAGATTGTAGACAAATCTAAAATTATAAAATTTATAAGACAAGAATCTTTCGATATTTCTCGTCAAATGACGATTGTTGTTACGAGTCGACCTCAAGCAGCGGAAGAAATTAGAGAAGAAGTAAAAGTGAGGTTTTCGATAGAAGGGTTTTCTCCTCAAAATCAAAAAAAATACATTCGAATAATGTTTAAAGAACACAGAAGTAAAGCCAACGAACTCTGTTCTGCACTGACAGAAAACGACTTTTACAGAGAAATATCGGAATGTCCTCTGATGCTGCACATGTTGTGTTGCCTACACGAGAATGGAAAAATGGTAAAACTTGAAACTATGGCCGATTTATACACGAAAATATTTATTCTTATAACTGAACGTTACGTGAGAAAAACAAATCAGGAAGGCAAGTTTAAAAGAGGAAAATATTTCGTGGGAGAGAATTTGCTACTCGCCTTGGTAAACGAATCATCAATTTCTATCACGTCAGAAGATTTAAAGGGTTTATTTCCGAATGAAGATGAACGCAATTTCATCATTGGACTGGACATTCTCACTCTCGATTGCTTTTCTAAATGCGATAATATCATTACATACAGTTACGTACATCGCACATTTGGCGAATTTCTGTTAGCTTTGTCGGTATATATCGGTTATTCAACTGGATATCGTGTTAATCTCACGGAATTATTATTTTTACTCGGATTATATAAGGATGATTTCTTACCCGAACCGATGCTGAGAGCTGTGGAGAATGATACGCACACGCCCGAATTTATGCTTCGCGCTCACAAAGAAATCAAACTGAAAAGAAATCTGGGAACAATTTTGTTCTCATGCAAAGGTTATATTTTCCTCATGCACAGATATTCCTTTATATCAAGGGCTATCGAAGTTGTACGAATTCAAAGAATTATATGTATATTTTTATCAGATTCGTTATTGTTACGAAAATCGGGTAAGTTACGCGAATGCGTTTTTCAATGACTGGAGTGTAACGAAAAATTGTAAGATTTATCTTATTCTCTCACTTTACGAAAACCTTTTCGAATAATTTATACGATATAAGAGAACCTGTTTCAAACATTATCGAGTTCGTTCGAGCGTTGAACGGAATTAATGAAAACGTTTATTTTATTGGCGTAAGTGATTATCATACCGATTTTATCGATAGATTCACTAATGTAAATTACTATTTAAATGTCTGTAAAATTGGGGAATCGTTAAATATAAGTAAAGACGAGCAATTGATTGGATTGCAATGTTTAAAAAGCCAAAGAAAATCAATTATTTGTATTTTATCATTCTGGCAATACGAAACTTTACGTCATCGCATCAAATTTCAGCCAATCAGTAAACCGAATTTAAAATGTGTTATGATGTAGACGAATTTAAAATTAAATATTTAGTGTTAAGCGAAAAAATCGTCGAAATTCTACTTATAAAATTAAATCAAAGTAGCAATGACTAAACTTCAACTAATGAAATATATAAACTACATTTTATTTATTACGCATACTGGATACATTCTTTCGTGCCAGCAGCGATACCGTCTCCAAAAAACAAATCACTTAAATACTTTAAACATAAAATTACAGAAAAAAAACATACAATAATAAATTATATAAGTATTAAGTTAAACTTTAGGTTAAGGTTAAAACTGAAATTTTATATTTAAAATTTGGGAGCATCTGTCATTAAAATAAATAAATAGATATAATAATCTGTAAATATGTTACTGTGAATGACCGAAATCTGACCAATGTCGGCATTCACACAGTCGTTTCGTCTGTGTACGAAATATTTGCTAAATATCATTATTTCTCACTTACACTGACATTCACCATGCACTGATGTGAATGCTGAATAAACGTATTGTTTTTAGAATTTAGTCGTGGATCACTTTTTTTACATTTGTGTATTGGAAAATGATTCAAGATTATTTTAAGTTGTATGAATTGAAAGTAATACATTTATATTTGTACGACATCACGTCTAAAGATCGGAAAAGTTACCTAAGAAATTCCTGGAACCATTGGATTTTACCGAATAAATTTACGATTAATCTTATTCTTCTTGTTTATGATGATTTAAACGATGTCAGAGAACCTGTTAAATGCATGATCAATTTCCTTCATGTAATAAATGCAATTACTGAAGACATTTATTTCATTGGCCTAAATGATTTACCGGGTGATACATTGTATCGGTTCACCGATGTAAATGACAATTTGAATTGGCCAAACATTCGGAAATCATTAAATATAAGTGAAGACAACAAATTGGTTGCATTGCAATATTTAAATAGATTAGGACAATGTAAACTTTGTATTTTATTATTGTTTCAATACGAAACTTTAGGTGATCGCATCAAATTCAGTGAATCAGTAAACTGAATTCAGAAATACTATTAAGTTTGGCTAAAAACTTCTCACCTACGAGGCGTGTCCGGAAAGTAAGTACCGTTTTGGAAAAACTCGCATAAAAAATCTTTTTTCAAAACAAAATTCATTTTTACATGAAAGAGCATATCAGAAACTATTTTTCTACATATTTATCACCATTGTTCAGACGTTTCTCATATCGGGAAACCAACTTGTCATACCCTCTTCAAAGAAAGATGGCGCCAGCAAGAGAAAGCCACTGCTATTTTAATTATGGAGTGACATGAAAAACCCAAGTTTCATCACCGGTAACAATTTTGTTGAGGAAATCATTACTTTCTTCACTGCATCGGGTAAGAAATGTCAAAGCACTTCCATGTCACTTCGTTTTGTGGACATCCGTAAGCATTTTGGAGACCAAACGGGAATACAATTTGCGGTAATTTCAGCGATTTGTTACAATCTCATGCAAAATAGTTTTTGAAATTTGTGGAAACTCATCACAAAGCAATCTTATTGTGAACCGTCTGTTTTCACGAATTTTCTCATTCACTTTTGCAACCAAATCATCATTGACAACAGAAGGCCGCCCACTCCGTGCTTCGTCTTGAACACTGATGCGTCCATCATTAAATTGTCGAACCCGCTTTCTCACCATTCTATCACTCATTACATTTACACCATAAATCTCTACAAGTTGACAATGAATTTTAACCGGCTTAACATTCTTTGCGTTCAAAAACCGTATTACAGAACGCACTTCACAGTCGGCGGGATCGGCAATCGTCTTAAACATTTTGAACGCTTACTAACACGTGGAAAAACAACACAATCCGGCTGTAATGGAGTCACTGGACTGACAATCAACCAGAAACACATAGGCGCAGGGGCTGAACCGCGACACTACCGCTGCGGTGGCGGTAGAACAAAACGGTACTTTCTTTCCGGACACGCCTCGTATTTTTGCTTTTTTACATATTAATTTTTAAATATCAGTTTTCATTTATATAAAGAACATACGTTAAGATTCTTTTATTCAGATTGTAAAGTTGATCGAGTTATTGAAAACATTCCCATTGTGAGTGATTTCCATTTAAACAACCTGTATATATTCTGACCAAATTTACTTCGATATCGTTTCCGTTTATCATTTTTAATTTAAAAATATTCATAATTAGCAGATGACTTCGATCTTGCTGGGGCAAAGAGTAACGATAGCGAGGATTTAGATTATTAGAGTATAGCCGATCTTACCCGTTTTCACCGGGTGCAAGAATTTCGTTCTCTCTTTTCCGAAGCTAATTAAAGAATGTATAGATGAGTCTAAATGTATGTTCGATTTCCTGCAAAATCTCAAAAAACCGCATTTAAAATAGTACAGTAGAAGCCAAGTTCTTCAGAGCAATACTTAACTATTTCTTTTTCCCCTGCTGAAGGGAATTTCCAAAAATCCCCTCTTATAGTACATTTCCACGACCTACCCTAACTGTGTACCAAATTTCAACTTTCAACTTTTAACCGTTCGGGCTCTGCGCTTAATATTCTAACACAACACAAAATTGAATTTTTAACGCAATGTAACGGGGTTGCTTCGAGTTGATAACACCAAATGCATAACAATGTAAAATATCCTAAATCAATATAAGTTATCTCATATTTATATGTATAGTACATTAATAAGCTTATTCTATAAATACTACATTAGAAAATATGTGAAGATGTTATATATATATAATTTAGATTTACATTAGAATCACAGATACTTTTAAAACTCTATACATATACATCGCAGATTACTTTAAGAATAACAAGATGTTTTACCATAAAAGAAGTTAAAATGCAAATTTTAACTTGTTTTACTGTAAACAAAGTCAAATAAGTTTTATAATTCTAAATAAAAAATCAAACAAAATCGATTAAGATGATTTTTAAATAAATTTCTTTTTTTTTTTACGTATAGAAATGTTCAACAATTGCTGTCAGAAGTTCAAGAACAAATACATAACTTATTTTTCCTACATGAGGTCATTCTTGTGGGAAGGAAAGAGGAACGATTTTTCGTTAAAGGGTTACTTCGTAGAATTAACTGTAGAGAAAGCAGGTTTGTTTGGAAAGGAAAGCGGAGAGAAAATACTTCCAAATGGGATATTTGCCGCAGAAGAAGGTCATCAAACCATTCTAGTGACAGGAGATCCCGGTTATGGTAAAACCACTCTATGCAAGAAAATTGTTTACGATTGGGCATCCACGAATTACCTCCCCACTTTTATTTGGCATTTATTGTCGTTTTAAGACAATTAAATGATAGAAGTGTGAAAGATGCCTTACTCGATGAAACTCATGGACACTCCTCAATGGAAAACGATTTCGAGATAAAGAAACGAACATTTTAGTTATTTTGGACGGGTTCGATGAGATACCAAATAAAAGTAAAATTCTAAAATTTATAAAGCAGGAATCTTTCGATATTTTTAGTAGAATGACGATCGTAGTTACAAGTCGACCTTAAGCAGCGGAAGACATCAGAGAAGACACCAAGATGAGGTTTTCAATAAAGGGTTCTCTCCGGAATACCAAGACAAGTATGTCCAGTTAATGTTTAGTGAAGACGAGAGTTAAGCGAACGAACTGTTAACTGTACTAAAAAAAAAACGACTTTCATAGAAAAATAGCAGAATGTCCTCTGATGCTGCACATGTTGTGTTTCTTCATAAAAATGGAGAAATGGAAAAACTTGAAACGATGGCTGATTTATACATCCGAATATTCTCTCTGACAACTGAACGTTATGTTAGAAAAACAAATCAGCAGAACAAGTTTAAAAGAGGAAAATATTTTGTGGGAAAAAATTTGTTACTGAAATTAGAAATAGAGAAGTACTTTATCACCTCAGAAGGCTTGAGGAATTATTTTTCAAATGAAGATGAATATAATTTTATTATGGGACTGGACATTCTTACTCTCGATTTTATCTGTGATTTCTTACAATATAATTGCATATAGTTTTGTACATCGAACACTTGGTGAATTTCTCTCAGTGTTTTCAGCATATGCCGGTTATCTCTCATTTTCGTATATAACTTACACTGCAGTTTCTATTCTTATTGGAATTTTATAAATATGATTTCTTTCCTAAAAGATTCATACGAGCTCTAGAGAAAAAAATATTTACTCCCGAACTCATGCTCCAAGTTCACAAACAAATGAAACTGGAAACGAACTGGGAAGAGTTTTGTTCTCATTCAGATGTGTATTGTTTTTCGTCGAATTTCGGTCATTTCCGAGAGATATTGACGTTGTATCAATTCAGAAAGTTATATTTATATTTTAATGATACCGCGGTTGAATATGACGAACTGGATAAAATAACGCATCGCTTGAGCATTTGCCGGTGTCCAAATAATTTTACCATTTATCTTATTTTATGTGTTGTCTACGAATCTTATAGATATCGATGGGACATCTGAGAATCAGTTTCACGAATTGTCTATTTCTGTCAAACAAGCAACGCAATGAACTTTAACATCTTATTTATTAACGTAAAATTTCATCTTTATGGTTCGTACGAAATGTTCAACAACTAAATTGCAACTTGGATTTATCTGACGACGTGCAGAAATTATTAAAAGTAAGTAAAGACGAAAAATTAGTTGCATTGGAAACTGGAGACCGTTCAGAAGTAACTGGTAATTGCATTCTTTCATTAGAGCAGAACGAAGATATACGTGATCGTATCAAATTTAAGTCAAGCAGTAAACAATATTCAAAATGTGTGATGATGTAGACCAGCATAAAATATTGTATATATTTGATTTTTACAATGAGAGGATAGTTTAAACTGTAGTTATAAAATTATATATATATATTTTAGTGGAAAGTATTGTACAATGTAATAAACGTAAAGGCTGAAATACTAGAACGACGTGAGTGGTGTGATAAAACATTGTTGTGAAATTATAGATAATAGTAATGAGAAAATTAATGCTACAAAGTACGATGTGTTTGGGTTTAAGCTGTTTTTGTTGAAACCATTTATGTCCGCTATGTTTGCAATGTTACAGTGCTGTTCGTAGTTGTTTTCTGTCCAAATAATGCGTTAATTTTTCCCAATTTTCTGAAACCGTGTTTTCTAATTTACTATGATTTTCGAACACATATCGTGCTACTATTTAAGCACTTGGCGTTTTTCCATCTTTATTCAGTTGATACGAATATTAATACACGTTTCGGGCGATGCCCCTCCTCAGTCAACTAAATGTTAAAAAAGGTTATACATAAAATTCTTTCTACAAGGCAATATTACGCAGAAAAGCTATTTTACAAATATATACTTAAATGTATAAATTGTTTCGCGAGACGTACCATTAGACTCTTTTTCAACTTTAAAGGTATAAACATGTATAAGGATGATAAGTTTTTTACATCTGTCTAAAAAAATTTTACATACTTGGTTACAAATTTTAAATACTGATTTTTAATTTTATCAAAATCTTTTTAAAAACTTTTCTAAATATTACATTCCTTAATTATATTTATATTTTATTTGCAAAGTTATATCTACCTCTAAGTGGTCAAGACGACCCCGTGGAAAACTCTGAATTAGTGCGACAGGTATATTATTTTTTCAAGCGATGTCAAGTGTTAAGTGTATTGTCCATTATTGTCAACGTAGGAAGGAAAAAGATGTGCTGACTTGGAAACATTTTCAGCACGTTATCTAGTAAAGCAGTTTTAATACAGATGCAAATGCACGATATTACTTAAGCTATTATGAGCTCGTTTCTTGGTTGCCACGTAGAAGTGCTGAATATTTTGTCCACAATTCTTGCCCGAATATCTTTTTTATCTCACTGTTAAAAACATTATCTTCATTAAAATTTAATTAGCTTTCGTGGAACCTTACACAAATGAAATGAAAGTGATATTTATTCATTTTTCTTTTAAATCTATAAATTTGTCTCTGAAACTATGTTCAAGTAATTTACAATTTCACAAATGTTTAAAGTAGAATTTATTTCTAATTTCTGTAAATTTAATAATAGACAAGTGTAAGTAAAATACGTATTTATTGTTCGTTTATAGGCAACTGATAAGATGCTGCAGCGTGTAGATAATTGTCCGCAAGTTCTAAGTGGTAAATACATTTATCAGTTAGATATTTTACTATAAAATATCTTACATTTGATTATTTTGGTGAAAAATTGCTTTTATATTGCCATTATTTTAATTATTTTTAAGTTATTTTTCATTGTCCTAGATGGGTCGCGACAGAAACAATAAGGTCTATTATATAAGACTCGAAAAAATTAATTTAGATAATGATGATAAAATTTAAATTATAATTATCTAAATTCGTCAAATGTAAAGTGTCATCGTGTTTAAAGTCGTAAAATTAAAGCCCGGTTTATGTTCTCGTGTGAATACCCAATGCAGTTAAACATTAGATATTTTATCTGTTTTTCTTTTATGTCCTCGCTCTGTGGGCCTTTTTAATCATATAAATCGTGTGTTCGTCCAGGCCCACGATGAGGGTGACCGAGTGGTCAAAAACCGGGATCGACATATCCGGATAGAGCACCTCAAAATTTTTTTCGGTGGTAGTCTGTCGGAGGAGTTTTGTCAACATCCCAGATACGATATCGGGTTTTTTGGTACAAATAGCACTTGTAGCAGGCTTAAAAACGGTTTTTCTTATATGTTTAAGAGTTATATACACTAATGGTCTTAATCTGTTCTGATGACCGGAACCCGAACACTTTTTAAAGCATTACTCGATAACTGAAAAAAGCATTACTCGATAATTTACACGAGAACTCGTTAGTTGATCAACATTCCAAATTACAAACTGGAACATTGAACATTTTTGACAGACCGTATTTATTTCAAAGAGTTATTGAAGCTGTATAAGTTTATAGAACTATACAGTATTTATATTTCTGAATAAAAGGATGAACTGACGATCTTTTTTTTTTTCATCGCAAGCATTTGTCAATAATCCTTTGCTCCATAGTGGCTAGGAAACACGGGAATATTACCAACCTCGTTGTTTATAGTTTCTTGTCGATTGCAGAATGTTTCATCAAAGACAAGAAACAAAGCTCACAAAATTATATCAAATAAAATTAGAATATAACGAAATGTCATGTTGTGTGACCAAGTGGATAAGTAACAGATGGAATTGTACTGTACAAGTAACGTCGATGGCGATTAAAATGTTTTACCTGCAAAAAAAAATTTTCGATTTTATATTCTATTCTGCAATTTCGTCTTTTATTTCTTTCTGCAATGGCTGAGTTTTTTCCATAAAATACTAATTACTATTAGGAGAAAATAGATCAAGATGGGGCCGTGGAATAAGACGGAGACGTCTGTTTATTCGTGGTTCACGTACTTTCCTTTAGCTGTTATTTGGAGAAGTAAATGTCAACTTGAATGGAGATCATGGCACGAGAGAACGTCCGAATCGCTCTCGTTGTTTGCAAGTAAAAACGTTTTCGATGTTTTATCAATACTTAGTCTAATTTCCCGCATGCTACTGTTTTTACAAAGTAAGTATCATCATGAACTTTCACATTACCTTTTACATCAAGATATTATGGTATTTAAAGTAACCGTTAAGACTGTTACCGTTATTGTTTAGTTTTGAAATAAAGTTGACCTGTGATAATATCGCAATCATACCACGTGGGTGGGGCATTTACATTTAATTTTAAAATATTAATTTTCTCGTTTTTAAACGTTTTCCATAAGTTAAATTTAGTATTATATATTAACAAATGTAGTTGCTGACAATAAAACATTTCGTTCTCGTCAAAGTGGTTTCATCTTCTAACTTTTCAAACCACCTTTCCATATATATAAACCATTAAGAACACTGCAATATTTAATACACTAATGAAATAATTAATTTAGTTTTTAAATCATTTATAATTGAAACAATTAATTTAAAGCAATTAATTTTAATTTACAATAATTCGTTTAAAATTAAAATTAAAAACATAAAATAAAACTTTGGCCAAATGAAAGCCAAATGAAATCGAAGAAATTCATTCTTCGAAAGTTCTTTATTTCGAATTTCTTCGGTTCAAAACCCAGTCTGAAATACAAATAAATCAATTATGTTATGCCGTAAAATAGTAACATTTTAATCGAGAAGTTGAAAAATAAAACTTACAATTACGGGACAAAGCACTTCATTAAAATACTTGTGTTTCAGAATATCAGTTTCGATTGGACGTTTGTACGGGTCCTAAAATGATCAAAAACACAAAATGATTAATTCAAATTTACTATTGAAATGAATATAATTTCGTCTATGTGTTATTTCGGTTAAGAAAAATTTCATTAAAATAATCATCGATAAATTCTGTTTCTAATCGTCATTAATAATTTACTTAATAATATGAAACAAGATATCAACATTTGACAGAATATAATATAATATAAGTAATGTTATCAATTAAACAAATGGTTTTGTTCGAACACATAAAGTTATACTAGTGACTTAAATATATAAGATTAATTCGTTGCATATAGCAGCAAAAGAATTCAGTGTGTCTATTTAATGCTTCGGTATGTAAATAAATGCCATTTCGTGCATACAACAGGGAGACAAATCAGAACTTTTAACCACAGTTAATGATAAACTTACCTTTTGCAATAAGTCGTTAATAAAATGTCTGGCGTCATCCGATAATGTAACAGGATACGACACCGGCATATTTACAGCATCTACGGCAACTACAAACGCATTTTTATATTAATTATCTTATATTGCTATTATTATTATTATTAAATTTAACAAGTTTGATACTTTACCTCTTATCCAGTAGTAACGAGGCAATAAATACACATTATCAATATTAAATGTTTCTTTCACATAATTCTGCAGAGGAGTTGTTCCAACCAACGCTTGGAATAACACGATGGCGAAAGCCCACCAGTCACAGTAGGAATCTACAAACAATACATTGGTTAACACATCGAACAATAGGAGAGAAGCAATTGTGAAAATACAAGTCCTGTTCTTACCGTAAGGCTTTCTCTGCAGAATTTCCGGACAAAGAAATGATAAAGTTCCACAAAACTCTGTTGGGTTTCGTTCGTACTGCAAAAAAGTAATAATAAAATAGTTAATAGATGGTTAAAGAGTCTACTGTTCGACAATATTTCAGTGTATATTTTATATATAATACTCACTGTGGACAGACCGAAATCAATTACTTGTGCACCTTTGTACACATCCAACATGATGTTGTTGGCACTGATGTCTCTGTGTATAATTCCTATTTAAAATGAAAACATTACTTCGTAACTCATAGAATAAATTAGCAAATAAATGTACTGCAAATAATTACCATGCTTATGAATATACATAATAGCAGAGGTCACTTGAGCGGCAAACATTTTTGCTTTACTCTCCGCTATAGGACCATACTTTTTTAAAAAATTTCTCAAAGATTCTCCCTCGACAAAATCGGATACAAAGCAAAAGCTGAAAAATAAAATTTATTACGTCACACAACGGAAATTATTATAAATAACTCGAGTGAAAAGAGAAAAAAACTTACCTTGTGTCAGTTTGGAAGAATCCAATCAATCTGACAATATTTCGGTGGGCGGACACAGAATTCCAAACGTTTATTTCTCTCTGGATTTCCTGAAACTATAAATGAACAAATGATTAATACACACGAAGTATGAATTTGAAATATTGTATAAGTACAAATAATGTAAACTAATAGAACACCGATTATTTTTATTCACAAAATACTGTTAAGAAAATGATTATTCTTTTAATATGTATATTGTATTAGTGATTAGATTGTATATTTCGGAAATTAAAACACATAAAACACAGAATATTGAAAACTGTTGCTGTAGAATACCTGATCAGAACGAGAAAATTGCTTCTTCACGATTTTCACAGCCTTTTTCTTTTTGGAATGTTTGGTCCTAGCCAAATAAACAGTCCCAAATCTTCCTCGTGCAATTTCTTTAGTAATTTTGTATTTGTCAATAATCTTTTTGCGTTTATCAACACAGTCGTGTCCGAGGTTTAAATTTTCGACATTCTTTTTTGGTTCGTAAGTCTACAAAATCACGGAAATTATTATTCACACAACTTTACCAATGAAAGGATGACAAAAGGAACGAAAACTTACATCCGAGTCAGAAATTTCGCCTGAAATGCAACAACATTGCAATAATTTATGGAACATATTTGTTAAATATCCCATAAATCTTCCATCCTTCTTCTGGTTATTTGCTTGCAAGGGCGACTCACCTATGTTCGACGAGTCACATTTCCTTGCAGGCAAATCTATCTCATTCTAGAAAAAATCGAGATAAAAATTATCGGTGTTTGCAACGTTATCGGAAAGAATGTTTTAAAACTAATCAAGAAAATCTTCGTTAGCTTAATTCAAACAACGAATAATTTCCATTTCCTTATACAGAAATAAATGATTTACCTGAAATGAGTGATCTTTATTTTCCTGAACATTCGGTTCAGCGTCTTCTCTCCTACTGCAATGAAAATCAATTAATATTGTCTAAATATTAAAGAATTCGTATAAATAAACACAATCACTAATTAAATTTACCTCTCCTTCGTCATTTTATCTCTCGAAATTCGCAGAACAATCTTTTCGGCGCAGCGAAACATTTCTCTCAACAATAGCAACTCGACAATTTAATTCGAAAGTATTGTTGAAAAATTAATTGTGATGACTCCATAGAGTGTCATGTTAATAACTTTTTAAAAATTCTCTCCTGTTTATACACTCTGGGAAGACTTTTTAAAAAGCTCGTCATGGATGGGATAGACCTGCAATGAAGTGGCATGTAATGGGAGACGAAACACTTGACAGGCAGGACAGACCATTTTGCAGAAATTTTGGAGTTTTCAGTCCAATTTGGAATCGTGTTAATCCCGAGTTTAACTGAGCTTCTGTTACTTTAACCTCTCGATCAATCTGTCCGTCACATTTTGCTCTTATATTCTGCCAATTTGAAGTGTTAATAACTTCTAGTGACTTTTCGTTTACTAAAATCTGCTCGTGATGTTATTAATACTTTTCGCTCGGTCGAATTTTATACTTGTAAACATTATGCATAATAGAATATAATTTTCGTATATTTATGTAATCATTAAAAACTGTACACGAACAAAACTCCACTTCGATATACTAAGCGTTATTGGTTACAATATTAAAATTACAGACTGTCTTCAATCCGGAGAACGGAGTAAGATGACCGAAAAACTCGGTTGTTATCAAGAGAAGTATAATATCAAAATATATATAAATGGTTTGCTGTATATTAGTCTTTATGATGTAGTCTTTACAATATAAATCTTAATTTGCCAATAAGATTGCTGTGAGATTTGTCTACCAAGAATAATTTTGGATTACAGAGACTAAAATCGTCATATTAGAAGTATAATATATATAAGCTGTAATTAAAATTATTCACTCACAAACTTATGAATTGTGCAGTAAATTAACAAATTTACATTACTGAGTTATTTGTAATATAAAACACATATTTTCATTTAAAGAAGTAAAACAGATAGAGATGAGTGTAAATATTTTTATTTTTTAATTTATCTACTTTTCTCCTTTATCTTCTAGAACATATTCTTTTAGATTGTGCTGAAAATAATAATAAGTAATAAATGATAACGCGTAACTCGAATTCAATTTGTTTTTTATAGGGCCTTCTAGTTTCAATGCAATTTTAAAGCCTACCAATAGATATAACCAAATGAATGGATTATACTATTATAAACCAATAATAGATTATTAATATTTTTTTCCATAAAGTAAATCGATTTCATTGCAATTTTAAGTAGAATGCGAGCAATTTATTAGTTATTGTGACATCTCCACAATGCTGTCGATTTTAGTTGTGTCTTGCCCCTGTGTACTATTGTTTTTCTGTTAGAGTCATGCCATTCATCTAACTCCTTTCGGGAGAAAATTATCGAACTGAATTCACCTGTGTACTGGAGTAAACTCGATGTCCCCGTACACTTAATCTCTGTCGAATACCATAACATTCCAATATCTAATGTCGGCTTTCATCTATTTTTCTCTGTTTTCGAGATTAAGGAAAAACAGGCAGCCAGACAGTCGACAGTGAAAATTTATAGGTCTACAATTGTTTCATACTGCAGCTTAATGACGTTCATTTTGCGCAGTCAAACACAAATTTGTGTGTATATCCGATTAACACGTATACCTCTCGTTGTTTGAGGTCTTCCAATTTAGCACCAGTTTCTGTAAAGAACAATTTAAGAAGTTAAATTGAGGTTTAATCGTACTGTATTAGAAAACTGAGTTTGACATTATTAAAAACGAAAAAATTCAACCTTTAGATAAAATTAGATAGAGCAGGGATGAGCAACCCACGTCCCTGAGGCCGCATGCGGCCCGCAGTAATATTTTTTGCGGCCCGCGTGGCATAAAGTATGAATAAATATATCAATTTCCCAGCTTAATGAGATATTCGACAAAAATTCAAACGTTATTTTCTACAACTTATATTTGTGAAAAGTTTTTTTCGCAATGAATTTAGTAAAAATTAAAACAAGAAACCGGCTAACAGACACATCGAAACTAATTTAAAACTAGCAGTGACTGATATTTAACCAAATATTTCCGATATATTACGTTTAGATCGGTGCCAGAAGCTATATAAAGTATACCTATGCTAATTTATAATTATATATGAATAAAGAATTGTGATTTACCGACAGTTCTCCCCTCTTTTCTCTTGTGTGCGGCCCACATCAGTTCAAAAGTTTTGAAATGCAGCCCTTACGTAGAAAAAGGTTGCCCATTCCTGAGATAGAGTATATTTTATTAAATTTGTAAACATTTATAAAACTTATATGTGACTATCCGAAACATGATAATGTTATACATTTATCGAAAATTTCTGAAATTTTGCAGAAACAATTGTTTATAAATGAATTGTTGCTACTCAATGTTTGTTATTAAAAGTCGACGGGTGGAATGAGAAAGACAGTCGTGTTTTATATATCGAGTAGGGTAAGAATTTACAGGTGTGTTGACTTTACTCTCGTGTACAAGTGAATCAAATAAACAACATTATTTCTGATTTGTAAGACTTAATTTCTGCATCCATAAATCCAGTATAATAAGTTTAGTTAATTGATAAAGTACCAGTAGACGACATTAAGGTTAAGACTTTATTCTAGGACCTTATAGCTCGTTGTTCTTTTTTTCAAAGAAAGAGTACTTATATAACGATGAAAACATTCCTTTACTAAAATTTATGTTTTACGTTGATAAACTTTGGTTTTTTCACAGCAATTTTTACTCTAACAGATTTATTGCACCAACGCAATGAGTTAAGTTGTATCTTTTATCAAATTTCATATCAAGATTCACAAATTCTTCTCTGCTTAGAATCGTACGTAACCATTAGCCAACACATGTCAAATAGCTTGACAAGTTTTATTAAGGATGATGCAGTCGATGTACCCATTCGAAATGCAAAATCTTTTGTGGGCTGGCCACGTAGAGTTTTCTGTATTTTCTCGACGTTTGCAACGCCTAAATAAAAGCCAGTTTTCCTATAAAAGACCTTCCGGAAGGCACTCCCTAAGAAAATGGCCCAAGAGTTGTGTTGCCATAACTAAACAAACAAAATGAAACGTAAACAAAAATTAATTGAATTATAAAAATGCAATAGATATATCGACGTTAAATGTACCACGCGATGTACGTTACAAGCATTTGAAAGTAAGTAAAGAGTTTCTTAGCAATTGGTAGAACGGCCTAGAAGTGTATAGCGAACAAAGAAACAAACATCCTCATTTATATTCGCACACGTCTTTCTTTATAGTTACCCACCAAAAAAAAAAAAAAAAAACACAAAAATAAAATTGATTGACATGTGTAATGCTCGGCACGCGATGCGATTCCGTAAGCGCTTTTTTATTGTTGCATAAACAATAAATTTCAAGAATAGTTTTTTGGCGATTGTTGCAGACAATTATTCGATTGAAGCGGTTTATCGAATGCGAAGTTAGTTTTGAAAAATGGAGTTTATGAGTAAGTTAAATTCTTCTTATTGTATAATTAATTATATTATCTGTTTGACAACGTGTTGGCAATGAATATAAAGACATGCAATTCATAGTAATTTTCTATAGGATGTTTAAAAACCCGATAAAAATGTTATACGGTGAAACAATATTTAACGTTGCATTTATTTTCTGCTGGAGACAATTAAAGCAGTAAACGTATTTACTGCGAATAAATAACAATTTATTATTATATTTCTGCTCTTTTCTAATATACTAATATTCGATTTCATTAAGATAAATAAAAAGAAACATACAGAAATTACAACAATAAGATAACATATTCAAAAATAAGATTGAAACCTCTTGTTAATTTAAAATAATCTTATAAAAAGTTGTGCAACTGTAATCTAAAGGCTAGTGTATTAGTGTCAGATGTATACTTACGACTTGATTTTGAGTACATTTCAGGTTTTGGTCATTAAACAATGCTATATTTTAGTATTTACAAAATGTTTTGATATATTACATTATTTATCGATATTGCCGAATACAGATACAGCAAATAAATCGATCCTCGCCGCTAGATAAATGTAAACGATGCTCATTTATAAAGAAAAATCTTGTAATGAAAGAGTAACAAATGTAATAATTTTTAATTGGTTAAAATTATTTATTGATTACCCTGTATTTTTTATCGTTGATAAGCTTAGGAGCATTGGCCTTTCTGTGTTTTTTGTCAACTTACTTAAGAGTCTGTTTTCTAATAGTAGATATCTTATAGAAAGTTTTTCATTTTATACTGACAATGTCGAGTCCAATAGAAGGTTACCTCAAGAGAACCACTGAGTGTTGTTCGTTTCATTTTGTTTTTGAATGATATTTCTAACCTTTTGAGAAGTCAAAGTTTTCTGATAGCATTGTCTTCTCATGTCGAAATTAACTGTCTTTTTAATGCTGATGATAGCCTTCTTTTAGCTAATTCAGCTTCTTCGCTTAGGAAAAGGCTTAATCTTACTTGCAGATATTGTGAAAATAATCGATTGACAATTAATTTGGAAAAGATAAAGCTTATGATTTTTCGTACAGGTGGAAACTTAAAAAAAGAAAAACAGATCATTTCGGTTTAGAAAATGATAAACTAGAAATTGTGTCAAATTTTAAATATTTAGGTATTTATTTTTCTTTACATGGCACATTCTCCTATCATTTAAATAAAGATTTTACTTGCTGCAAGATCTAAAATCTTTAATCCCATCAAGTTACTTATTAATATTAAAGAGTTTTCATTAAATAATAGCTTTAGATTATTTGATTTTATGATTGAACCAAAATATGTTTTATGCTTATCCGGTTTGGGGCGTTCTTTTAGCAGACAAATTTGAATCAATACAGTTATTCTATTTAAAGCAAGTGTTCCATATTAATAGATTTGGAAGAATAGGAAAATGGAAGATTACCTCTCGCTATTGAATTGTCAATAAAATTGTTTAGAGTTTGGAGTTAGTTAATCAACTAATAGAAATAAAAACTGCCAAGGGTTTAGTAAATAACACGGTCTTGTGTTTGTTGCTCAACATTATGTATTTTATTAACTAAACATTATCACATAACTGACAAAAAATGCTAGACGTATACTACGTAAGTCAATTGTTAATTTAAAATAATCTTATAAAAAGTTGTCACAACTATAACCTAGATATATTAGTGTTTAATGTACATTTACGACTTAATTTTGAGTACAGTTCAGGTTTTGGTTACCGAACAATATTATATTTTATATTTACAAGATGTTTTGTTCCATCAAATTATTAAATCGTTGTTACTGAATACAGTCACAGCAAATAAATCTATATTTACTTTTTTACTCAATTTTTCATTAGATGGTATCTTTTTTTTTTTTTTTTTTTAACTCTTTCCGCCCTGTGGGCACTAAGAGGGCCTTTTTTAGTAGGCCCATTATAAGTTCGGCCAGGCCCACAATGGGGCGACCGGGTGGTGAGGGACGGGGCCCGACATATCCGAACGGACCACCCCCCGAAAAATTCCTGGGGATTATTCGACCCGTTCGGATTCGATCCCGGTCCCCCAGAGCGGTAGGCTGCCACCTTTACCGCTCGGCCATCTGGCCGTCCATTAGATGGTATCAGTAGAGATTAAGTAAGCTTTTTCATATACGTTTATTTCGACCGAGAACAACAATTCAGTAATATTACATTTTCAGTTGATTTTATAATGAAAAGAAATTACACTTTCCACGAAATTAATAATGTCAAATTACAATTCGATATTCTTGCTTAGCGACAAAAATAGACTTTTACTAAATTTTTAGTTCTATTTTTGTGGATTTGTATTAGAATAAAGTTCCAAAATATATTCAGACAACAAGGATTTCATCTGTTTATTTGCTGTGAACTATTTATTATTTCCTTTCTTTTTCTCTTTCAAATTGTTACATAATTATCGAATTCGCACGAAGAATATTTTACGAGTTGCTGTGTCTATTGTGTTTACTTTTATTCTCTAGTTTCTAATAGTCAAATGGTGGTCGATAATACAAATGAACATTTTTCGTCAGATGTAAAAGATGTTGGCGGAAAAGATTTCGTTAGAGGCCTAAATGTTATTTCTTCTGACGAATATAAATTAAGAAAGAGAAGGATCACAGAAATGACGTGTGATAAAACTGCCGACCCAGAAGAATCGGAATCGTCTTCTTCTGTAAGTTACTTTTCAATCGAAATAATTGAAAATAATCTAATAATTCTTATCATTTAACAATTTACTACTAAAAAGCACAACACAGCAATGCACAAACATATAAAATGTGTCAATTAAAATGGCTGCAAGTTGATTATTTATTATAAACACAAGTTTTCTCAATAAATAAATAAAAATTCGAGTACTGTAAAATAATTCTATTAGAAATGTAAATTTTTCACTTTTTACAGGATTCGGATGACGAAGAAGGATTTTATTTCTGTGTATCGTCGGCAGAAAAGACTTGTTTTAAAAATTATTCCATAAGACCATTGAAGTACGCGTTTCTATACCTTGAAGCACGTTCTTTAATTAAAGAAACCATCGACGAAGTCGACGAATCATCCGAAGATGACGTCGGTTTCATAAACAACGCTATTGACGTCATGTCCTCCTCATCTTTGGCAGTAAATGATGAAATGAACGAATTGAATCGAGGTGAGTTCAAAAACAGGTTACAAAGAATCATCCGATTCATTAGAATAATTTGTTTAGAAAATTTCAAAGAATGATTTGAAGTTAAACTTGTGCTGTTTAAATCTACTTAAATTACGAGACTTAATATTAGTTATCCATTTCCAGTGTTTTACGTGTGTTGGATGTCGTAGTTTATTACATTCGAAACAGTTCAAAAATAGATAATTAATTTCAAAATGTTTATTTATGCAAAAATTTTGTTTATTTCGTCAAAAACACTTTTGATAATAATTTTCGTAACTTTTAAAGTAACAATTTCAACGGACATTATATAAATATTCACCAATAAACATGATTAATCTGGAGTAAATTAACAAATGAAAGAAATGCATCAGACACAATCTTTACCTTTACGAAGTAATTCGTTCTTTTGGCCTTTTTTAACTTTTTATATCAAATTTAATTAAGAAATAATTTATCATCCGTCAAAGCATATGTCGAAATATTTCCAATAATTTTAATACATAAACAATACAATCGAATGAATTTTCCTTTTTCAACTTATAATATTTGAGTCCTGTCAGATTTGACCTTCGAGATTTTTGGAATCGTCGTGTTATGACACCTCCACACACGAAAAAAAGAAAAAACGAATCATTGAAATGTCTGTGTGTGTGTGTGTATTCACGTCTACTTCGTTTAATATCTTACGATAGGTAAACATTAAAAAATGTGCGCGGTAACTTGTATGATAAGGCACGTCGAGAATGTTTAAGTTTAGTGCTTGAATGTCAAAGATGTAATAAATATAAGTGAATCATTCATGACTTCTGGTAGACAGTCGGTCTTTATAAATATTTTACACAGCACTTACAATTTTGTATGCAACTCATTTGTATCTTCAAAACTAAGCTTTCTCCGCATTCTTTGAATGTGTGAAGTATGCAGGTCACAGGCAGTGTATAAATGTAAAGAAACGCTTGTAGAACTGAAACATCGAAACCTAAATTCGAATTCTCGTGATATGTAAGACGAAATATAAATATCATTTCTTGTATACAATGTCGTTGCGATTTAATTCACCACACTACACATTTACTTGTTGCTGAGATAGTTTTATTGAAAGAACGAACGTTTTTGGCCTACTCAATAAGCCATCATCAGGCTTAACTTTCGAAAACGGAACGTTGGCGTTCTATTAAAAGAATACATTTGTTAAAAATTCAAAGCATCAATAACGGAAAAAAGGGAAGAACAAGGTAATATATACAAATAAAAATATACAATAAAATCAAAACAGTGAAAATAACAAGTAAAAAATAAAAAATAAAAATAAATCTACTGGTGATACTTTATATAAACAAAGTAGCATATTGTTAAGGAATAATTGAAGAAAAATGTAAATATAAACCAAGGCAAGCGTACGAGGTCGTGCTAAATTTCTTGACTACAAATTTCCAAGCTGTCGGTAGGCTGTTGGTGTCCCTCGCATTTATGCATGTATTCTTTCAGCTTGCTTTTATAAATTTCAATTTTTTCTACGGTATTTTCTTACGTTGGGAAGCTCAAGAGTTTCACAATAACTGCTTCTTCCCATTTAATTATTGAGCCTTGGGTCTGCGCGAACTGCGAAAGTACCGTTGCGTTGGACCCCGTTGCGTTGAATTAACAATTTGCTACTATGTTTATGTAAAGTATCCCCAGTAGATTTGTTTTATTTTTTATCTTTTACTTCTTATTTTCACTGTTTTGATTTCATTGTATATTTATATTTGTATATATTATCTTGTACTTTTATTTTTTCCGTATTAATGCTTCGAATTTTTAAACAAATGTATTCTTTTAATGAAACGACAACGTTTTCTTTTCGAAAGTTAAGTATGATGATGGCCTATTGAGTCGGCCGAAAACGTTAGTTCTTTCATTCAAATTATCTCAGCAACAAGTAATAGTGTAGTGTGGTGAATTAAACTCATTATTGGCTGAGCACGTGTCTGCTTTATATCGTTGCGATTATTACTATCAACATCCGGCGTATTTAATCGAAATCGAAGTCTGCACTTGAATTCAAATTTACATAAAAAACAGACAATTCGTGTAACGTACGCAGATGATTTTATTAATATTTACTGTATTATATTTTCGAACTTTCGATTATTACACAATAGGAGAGATTTGAGTACAAATTTATTTTCATAGTAATTATATCATATTACCTCACTGTTTACACAATAATACTACTTTCTGACTTAATGTACGGATTATGACTTATACATATGTATTTCTATATAAACTTATTAGCAAAATTTATTATAACGAATGTGTTTGAATACGTTTACGCGTTATGATATAAAATTACGAAAAAATTAATTGTTGAATGATTATTTTGTAGAAACTGATGAGAAGAAAAACGCAATAAAAGAAAATAAAGAGTGGATAGAGTTGATTCAAATAGAAAGCGAAAAAAATTCATATGGTGAATCTTCAAGCGAATGTCAATCTGTTGTAGAAAATGACGATTATAATGATGATGGCGTAAGAAAATATTTTTCAATATTCTTTGTTTACACTTATAAATTTATTTTTGTTGTTTACTAAATTTTCACTTTCTATAAGTAATTTGATATAATTAAGATTTTCGTTATTTCTCCTGTATCTACACTGATTCTATACATTTTAAACGATAGCACGAAACCATTCGAATTGTATGGTAAAATAATGCGTATAATCAAATAATAAATATTTAAATATTACTTTGAAAATAAGAAAAGTTAGTAAAAGATAAATTAAATTATTTAATTGTTCGAGAATTTGGCGTTATAAGCGAACATTCGATCATTTGTTTTCGTCGTTATTTTGTAAATGTTTGGCATTTAAATTTAATTTTTATATTTATTTATTTTTGATAACATTTACAGAAGACAACTCGTGTCTTTTAAATAAAAAATTTTCAAGTTTTTCAAAGGATTAAAATACACTATTTTTCATTATTTCCGATTATTTATTTCAATTATACTTGCATTACTTTAGAAGTATTATTTTCGAACCAACATGTTTTATATTATACGAATTTTCATAAGAGACTTACGAAACATTTCTTTTATTTGCAGGAACCAACCAGATGTTGGGACGCTTTCGTAAAATTTTTTCAAAGATTTGTAATTTGTTTCAAGAGAAAAAAGTAAAAAGAAGGAAAAGTATTTTTCCTTTATAAAATTATAAAACGAAGGCACAATTACAAGATTTAATTATTCAAAATTCCAAAATTAAATGGTAAAAATTTTTAATTTAAAGCTTTGGTTAACACGTCCATCGAATTATCTGCTCTGCACTTCAAATCAGATCATTAAACCAACGAATTTTAAATGAAATTTTGAACAAGAAAATTTTCCTTAATTTTTCTGAAATATATTTATAAAAACGCATAATATTACTTCCAAAGAAAGGCCATCAGCATGCATTGTAAAGGGTTTCTTCCGTCGGCGCATCGTTAAAACGTTTGTTCTTGCGAAGAATGATAGAACATGGCCATCAGCATGCATTGTAAAGGGTTTCTTTCGTCGGCGCATCGTTAAAACGTTTGTTCTTGCGAAGAATGATAGAACATGGCCATCAGCATGCATTGTAAAGGGTTTCTTTCGTCGGCGCATCGTTAAAACGTTTGTTCTTGCGAAGAATGATAGAACATGGCCATCAGCATGCATTGTAAAGGGTTTCTTTCGTCGGCGCATCGTTAAAACGTTTGTTCTTGCGAAGAATGATAGAACATGGCCATCAGCATGCATTGTAAAGGGTTTCTTTCGTCGGCGCATCGTTAAAACGTTTGTTCTTGCGAAGAATGATAGAACATGGCCATCAGCATGCATTGTAAAGGGTTTCTTTCGTCGGCGCATCGTTAAAACGTTTGTTCTTGCGAAGAATGATAGAACATGGCCATCAGCATGCATTGTAAAGGGTTTCTTTCGTCGGCGCATCGTTAAAACGTTTGTTCTTGCGAAGAATGATAGAACATGGCCATCAGCATGCATTGTAAAGGGTTTCTTTCGTCGGCGCATCGTTAAAACGTTTGTTCTTGCGAAGAATGATAGAACATGGCCATCAGCATGCATTGTAAAGGGTTTCTTTCGTCGGCGCATCGTTAAAACGTTTGTTCTTGCGAAGAATGATAGAACATGGCCATCAGCATGCATTGTAAAGGGTTTCTTTCGTCGGCGCATCGTTAAAACGTTTGTTCTTGCGAAGAATGATAGAACATGGCCATCAGCATGCATTGTAAAGGGTTTCTTTCGTCGGCGCATCGTTAAAACGTTTGTTCTTGCGAAGAATGATAGAACATGGCCATCAGCATGCATTGTAAAGGGTTTCTTTCGTCGGCGCATCGTTAAAACGTTTGTTCTTGCGAAGAATGATAGAACATGGCCATCAGCATGCATTGTAAAGGGTTTCTTTCGTCGGCGCATCGTTAAAACGTTTGTTCTTGCGAAGAATGATAGAACATGGCCATCAGCATGCATTGTAAAGGGTTTCTTTCGTCGGCGCATCGTTAAAACGTTTGTTCTTGCGAAGAATGATAGAACATGGCCATCAGCATGCATTGTAAAGGGTTTCTTTCGTCGGCGCATCGTTAAAACGTTTGTTCTTGCGAAGAATGATAGAACATGGCCATCAGCATGCATTGTAAAGGGTTTCTTTCGTCGGCGCATCGTTAAAACGTTTGTTCTTGCGAAGAATGATAGAACATGGCCATCAGCATGCATTGTAAAGGGTTTCTTTCGTCGGCGCATCGTTAAAACGTTTGTTCTTGCGAAGAATGATAGAACATGGCCATCAGCATGCATTGTAAAGGGTTTCTTTCGTCGGCGCATCGTTAAAACGTTTGTTCTTGCGAAGAATGATAGAACATGGCCATCAGCATGCATTGTAAAGGGTTTCTTTCGTCGGCGCATCGTTAAAACGTTTGTTCTTGCGAAGAATGATAGAACATGGCCATCAGCATGCATTGTAAAGGGTTTCTTTCGTCGGCGCATCGTTAAAACGTTTGTTCTTGCGAAGAATGATAGAACATGGCCATCAGCATGCATTGTAAAGGGTTTCTTTCGTCGGCGCATCGTTAAAACGTTTGTTCTTGCGAAGAATGATAGAACATGGCCATCAGCATGCATTGTAAAGGGTTTCTTTCGTCGGCGCATCGTTAAAACGTTTGTTCTTGCGAAGAATGATAGAACATGGCCATCAGCATGCATTGTAAAGGGTTTCTTTCGTCGGCGCATCGTTAAAACGTTTGTTCTTGCGAAGAATGATAGAACATGGCCATCAGCATGCATTGTAAAGGGTTTCTTTCGTCGGCGCATCGTTAAAACGTTTGTTCTTGCGAAGAATGATAGAACATGGCCATCAGCATGCATTGTAAAGGGTTTCTTTCGTCGGCGCATCGTTAAAACGTTTGTTCTTGCGAAGAATGATAGAACATGGCCATCAGCATGCATTGTAAAGGGTTTCTTTCGTCGGCGCATCGTTAAAACGTTTGTTCTTGCGAAGAATGATAGAACATGGCCATCAGCATGCATTGTAAAGGGTTTCTTTCGTCGGCGCATCGTTAAAACGTTTGTTCTTGCGAAGAATGATAGAACATGGCCATCAGCATGCATTGTAAAGGGTTTCTTTCGTCGGCGCATCGTTAAAACGTTTGTTCTTGCGAAGAATGATAGAACATGGCCATCAGCATGCATTGTAAAGGGTTTCTTTCGTCGGCGCATCGTTAAAACGTTTGTTCTTGCGAAGAATGATAGAACATGGCCATCAGCATGCATTGTAAAGGGTTTCTTTCGTCGGCGCATCGTTAAAACGTTTGTTCTTGCGAAGAATGATAGAACATGGCCATCAGCATGCATTGTAAAGGGTTTCTTTCGTCGGCGCATCGTTAAAACGTTTGTTCTTGCGAAGAATGATAGAACATGGCCATCAGCATGCATTGTAAAGGGTTTCTTTCGTCGGCGCATCGTTAAAACGTTTGTTCTTGCGAAGAATGATAGAACATGGCCATCAGCATGCATTGTAAAGGGTTTCTTTCGTCGGCGCATCGTTAAAACGTTTGTTCTTGCGAAGAATGATAGAACATGGCCATCAGCATGCATTGTAAAGGGTTTCTTTCGTCGGCGCATCGTTAAAACGTTTGTTCTTGCGAAGAATGATAGAACATGGCCATCAGCATGCATTGTAAAGGGTTTCTTTCGTCGGCGCATCGTTAAAACGTTTGTTCTTGCGAAGAATGATAGAACATGGCCATCAGCATGCATTGTAAAGGGTTTCTTTCGTCGGCGCATCGTTAAAACGTTTGTTCTTGCGAAGAATGATAGAACATGGCCATCAGCATGCATTGTAAAGGGTTTCTTTCGTCGGCGCATCGTTAAAACGTTTGTTCTTGCGAAGAATGATAGAACATGGCCATCAGCATGCATTGTAAAGGGTTTCTTCCGTCGGCGCATCGTTAAAACGTTTGTTCTTGCGAAGAATGATAGAACATGGCCATCAGCATGCATTGTAAAGGGTTTCTTTCGTCGGCGCATCGTTAAAACGTTTGTTCTTGCGAAGAATGATAGAACATGGCCATCAGCATGCATTGTAAATGGTTTCTTCCGTCGGCGCATCGTTAAAACGTTTGTTCTTGCGGAGAATGATAGAACATGGCCATTAGCATGCATTGTAAAGGGTTTGTTTCACCGTTGAAATGAAGAGAAAAATTTTTATTTCAATGAAATCTCCAAAGCGTTACAAAAGTTAATTTCTTTTAAATGCAAGGAAAACTATTTTTATTTGTTTTTAAACAATTGAATTCGAATGTTCAAATATTGAGAAAGCCGAATCGGTACCAATATCATAAAAAATCAGTTTACGTTTTTTTTCATAAACAAGTATTTTTGTTTCATACTTATTATAATTATTTTTTAAATTTATTAAATAAATTACAAGTAGGAGTGTTAACCGTTGTGTTACGTTTTGAAACAATAAAGTTAATGTGCCTTTGAAGTGTTTATTGTCTAATTTTTAATGACTTATATTCGAAATGTTGTTTATTTTATGCCACGAAATTTAAAACAAAGGAATAACGGACAGACTCTCGCACGTATTGTAATGTAGTGTTAAAAAAAAGTTTTTACACAAGGGTAGTTTTGGTAATGTTGGCGTGTAGAACACAAAAAATAAACTATGATATAATTATGGAAACATATTTAATATTATTCGAATATATTTTTTGTGTAATATTTTACACACGCATTAAACATATACAATAACTAGTAAACAGGTTATTTTATATGCTCTTTTTACGTGTATACTTGTATACACGGAAAAAGAAGAAATATTCTTATAAATAACTAGCAGATAAGCCGGGCGTTTCTCGGGCAAAAAAATGTCATATTAGTTTTCAAATGAAGTATTTTAATTTTATTTGCACAGTACTTCTTTATATACGATGTTAGTTGTTTTGTTTTTGTTTTTGCTAAGAATGGCCAAGTCTTTAGCATAACTAACTCTGAAGCATGCAACATAAAACTGACCATGCGAGAAACAATTCTCTCTCAGATCTATTCCAGCTGTTTTCAAAGTTTGCCCTTGTGCTTTATTAATCGTCATAGCAAAACATAATTTTACGGGAAATTGAAGCCTCTTGAATTGGAATGGATAATCAGTTGGAATTAAAGGAATGCGAGGAATAAATACTGATTCACCAACGCTACAACCACTAATAATAGTTGCTTCAACCTTATTTTTATGTAGTGTTTTAAGTTGTAGCCTCGTACCGTTACATAGTTTTTAAGGATACAAATTTCTTAGCAACATGATAGGAGCTCCAATTTTCAAAGTTAATTTATGGAACGGAATACCAGAAGGCTTCAGAGTATTTAGAAATTCAACAGGATAATTTACAGTCTCTTCTTTTTCTACAACTGAATCTATAGAACTATACGTCATTTCATCTGCGTGAAATTTTTGTAATAAAACTTGATTGATTTCTTTAGTTCTATCGTTCTTTGGTGATAAAATTCCTCGCTCCTTCAGCCATGAAATCGGTTTCTTTCGCAGATTTACTAAGTCTGGAGAGATGTGTTCAGTTAACGCTTCCAAATCGCCAGCTAACTTGCACAACTCCTTAGGAATGGTAATATAATTTTCCTTTTCTTTTAGTTTTCTATCTCCAATTTGAATTAGTAAATCTGCAAACTCTTTCGCCTTAGCATCTCTATTTAAATTAACTCTCATATTAGTTTTCAAATGAAGTATTTTAATTTTCAGCCATAAAGAGGACGACTTTAAACAGTCATTTACCTCATCAGCCCGTGTACCCCTTGGTACAACAGGTAGCGTTTTCCTAAAATCTCCACATAACAAAACCGTTGCACCGCCCATCACATCATTATTATGTTGTAAATCCTGGAGCATTCTATTAAAAGCTTCAACTGCTCCTTTATGAACCATGGTGACTTCATCCCAGACAATGATCTTACATTCCCGCAATATTTGAGGTATGGCACTTTGTGTTGATATGTTCCATACCGGGGTCTCCGAAAAATTTAAATTAAATGGTAATTTAAAAGCGGAATGGGCCGTTTTTCCACCTTTAATTAAAGTAGCTGCAATTCCAGAGGACGCAACGCCAATGGCGATTTGTTTATTTGCTCTTATTTTGGCAAGTATCAGATTTATTAAGAAAAATTCAATAATGAATTGCCAAGGTTATACAAACAAAAGTCCGAGTCCTTTTTTCTTAATTTACTTGCTTTATTCCGGTCAGGAACCACTGTACAGCTGGCGACTTGAAGTAAAAAAAACTTCTAAAATAACGAACAAAATACCATTAGACGATTCACAACACAATTAAAAATGATCTTCGACGCCGACCTGTTTCTGTAGGCTAAGGCTTGTATAAAACATTAAAAACTGTTAAAAATCCTCCACAATAGGATCCGTGTTATACCTTGGCAATTCATTATTGAATTTAACTTTAATTCCTGAGTTATGTACAAAAATTTATTAAGAAAGTTTTTCCAGTTCCGCCTGGAGCGTCTAAAAATATTATATTTCGTTTACTGGAATTAATTCTATCCATGACTTCGTCAAATATCTTTCTTTGATCATCATTGAGCAGTGGTTTATTTTTGGACACCTTTTCTGATTGCTCAACTACATCAAACGCCAATTCCTTTAAATAGTCGTGATTTTGAATTTTATTATTCGATCGCTGAGGCTCTGGTCGTCCATATTCATTTATTTGCAATTCTCCCATTTCAAACAAAGTTTCTTGTAGCAGCAAAAGGCACTTGTTGTAAACATCATTCATATCAATTTTAATGTTCAACGCTTAAAACTCATGATTCAATTGATGCTTAACATCTTCACCTAAATAATCCTTATATTTATCCCATAATTTTAGGGGATCAAACAATTGGCAAAACATTAGCATTGTAGCAAATAGCTCTTGAATTTTCTTTGGAGAATCGCAAAGACTTGCCTGTTCTAGTGTGTGTTCCCAGTGCTTGTCATCTTCTAGTAATCCTAATGTTCTACATGCGTTTTAAAATGTAAGATGAACTGTGCCGTTAACAGTTTTTAGATCTAAAAATGATGTAGGTCCTTTTACTTTATGCAGCAACATGCGAAGATAATAGCATTCTGCATTGTTCGGGTGTACTGTATAAACTCTACCTATGACATGATCTTTCTTAATGTCAGTGTTATTAGATACATTCATTCCCTTTTTTCTTCTTACAAATTTACCATTTTTCAATACGTAGTATGCTGGAATTTCGTTATATAAAAGCGTTTTGACAAAATCATCAACCTTACACAACTCAAAAAATGCCAAAAGCGTTGTTTTTGGAGGGCTACTAATTTTGTTTTGAAGAGTATTTTCAGTAAAATAGACCCTTTGACCATTTTCTAGATGTACAGCAAGGTGCATGACAGGGGGAAAATGTTCGTGAATAGGAAATCCTAAGATTCTCCAAGCAGCATGAGAGCTACTGATATAGCACCCAACTTCATATTTAGTAATCTCGTCATACTTATTTTCAACTGCAAAGGCAGCCTGATCTGAACCCTTGTTAATGTACTTAGTAATGTACTTGATCGATTTCACCGAATTACATATTTCCATATTAATATGTGCGTGTAAAGTGCGACTTAACACTGGACTTTATGGAACGACTCATCTGTTATCAAGTACATTATTTTTTAAAGTTACTGTAAATCCACCATCTTCTGCTGATCGTCTTCTATATTTCGGGAAACCTTCTTCTTCTTCTTCTTTAGAAAATGGTTTGGGAAAGACTTTACTGCAAAATCATCCTTCATACATGGAGAATTTCTGTTGAATGAGCCACATGGGCCATGAATCATATGTGCTTTCACAATTTCGTATAATTCGGGATCTTTTTCAGGATCTGGAATTTCGGCATTCACAGTCATGTCAATATCATTAGGATTAACAGATTCCTCTAAGAAAAATAAATTATGACTATGAGGCAAATCTCTTTTTTGCTGTTCAATAGTTGACATATAGCTGTTACATTTTCCAAAAATAGCACATTTAGTCATTAGTTGCAATAAATTTCTTTTGCTTCAAATGGAAGACTCGCGCAATTAAGTCGTTACGATCTTGAGCTTCTTGGCCAAAGAGCAAATTACCTTTAATTTCGCTCCACTTTGGATTACATGTAAATGTAATAAAAAGATCTGGTTTTCCATAATGGCGTACATATGCTAAACCATCCTGAGTTCGCTCATGCATATACCTATCACCTGCATGAAATGTTGCTGGTAAAATAGTCATTTTACCCAACTCAGAAACCTTAGCATCAGCTTTACTAATAGCATCTTTGAGATGCGCGTAAGTTTCTACTCGCAACCTGGTTTGGTTTCTTCTTATATAGCCAAGACGCTTCAGTTTCAATTTTTGCATACATGTCAACCAAAAACTGATTGAACAATTTTTTATCATATAGTATGCGATTCTGTGAATTTTCTCTAACCATACGCATTCGGTACGCATAAAAATCGGAAGCTGATACTGTCTTTGTAACAGGAAGTTTACTGACAGGATCAACTTGAGAAATGTTAACACAATACCTATCTTCTCCATAGCAAAAAAGGAATGGGTACTGTCAGAGCCTATGGGTATGGTCAATGTGGCCCCCGCCATAGGCACCGATTTAATAAAGGCGCAAACGAGAAGGTTTCGGAATAATATGTATTCGAAATTAATAACACAGAAAAATTTTTATATTTATATTTATATAGTATTTTGAATGTCATTAGATAATTTTTTTACAATAGCTTTTTTTAGAATAAAATAATTATATTTTTAATAATAAAAATTAAAAAGGAACCATTTTTGTTTTTGGCCATAGGCGTCCAAAACCCTAGTTACGGCTCTGGGTACTGTAATGCTTCATAAGAGCGATGCGTTTCAGGAACGCGCACCAACTTATTATCCCTGCTTTGAATAATAATGTCACGCATTTCAAAAGATTGTCCAACAATCACTAAGGCAACTTCATCTGCAGTTGGTGCATTGAATCGTCCTTTATGTTTACCAGCAGGTCGTTTATCAAGATTAATTACAATTTGAAAATTTTCTCTGGTTGAATATCGTTCAACAGCTGCTTTAAACTGTTTGACATATGAATTATGCTCATGAAGAGCCTTTTGTATTTGAGAAACTAATCTTTTATCCACTCCTGTGGAATTATTGCACCTAATATTCACCTCTTCTTCATCGTTGCCTACAAAATATATTTGAAGAAATACAGGTTGTTGTTCTTCTGATGGCAAAAGACTGCCAATCCTATGATATATTTGTCCTTGGATCTTAAAAGTTGGCATATAATTCCCTTCTCTCACTTTCTTACTGCCGAACGAAGTCATTTGGAAACATCCATTATACTTTCTTGCATTTTTTAGAAAATTCCTTGATTCCGTTTGCAGTTCTTTGCTACTTGATTCATTTATTTTGAAAGAAAGATTGCTTAAAGGCTCAGGTGCTTCTTTAAATCAGGGCAACATAACCTTTCCATTAGCGCCACACATTCCAGGGGTCTCATCGTTAAATTTTTTGGCACTGCAAAATTTGCATATTTTATTCATCTCTCCTATAAACACATTCTCATCACCAGCATAATCAATATCAGCTCGGTATTGAAAAGCAGAACGTTTCTTGTTTTCACACTGTAAGATCTTTACTGTTCCTTTATTGCTTGCATGTTTTTTTGCAGCTTCTTTATGAGCATGAAGATTTCTATCAAAATGCCTCTTTACAGCTTCCTTATTAGCATTAGGATTTCTATCAAAATACTTCTTTACAGCTTTTTTGTTTGCCTCAGGATTCTTTTCTTTAAATTTTTGCGATGCTTCTCTTATTTTCTTTCTTTTTCCAGCGCCCGTGAATCTTGCACGTCGGTTTCTCTTGTTGCTACATTCCATTCGTAATTTTTTAGTAAAAATTCCAACTTTCAACTAATACAGTTTAACCCGTTTTTAACGTCATCCATGGGACCGGCAATTTTTTGACGTTATAACCGAGTGTCGTTATCTGCGGAATCATAATTTCAGTCAAATAAAAATTACCAAGTGTGTTTAAGAATCTATTATAAACTCCATTCTAATTTTACATCGTATGTATTACCGTAAAATTATTTCTCAATGGGAATACAGTATACTGTATCTATTATGATAGTAATAATTTATTATCGTATGTATAAAGATGCGAACTACATGTTTTAAATAAACTTTATTTACGTTATTATGTCTAAGTTTACATCGAGGTAATTAAAAATTTCAACTTTCAACTCCTAACCGTTTAGACACGTCTCGATAATGTATATACAAGCTTTAATCCTGTCCCGCTACCCCGTGAAAAGAAATTTCGAAAAATCCCTTCTTAGTGTGCCTTCTCGTGACGTACCCTAACTGTGTACCAAATTTCAACTTTCAACTCCTAACCGTTTGCGCTCTGCACTGATTATTATTATAGACTTGTCTCGATTATATTATAGATACAAACGATGTATTTATTGTAGAAAGGTTCACTTTGCTACTTACTAGAGATTAAGTTGGCGTTGACAAGTAGGTATACCCTTAGAATAGAAAAACGAAAATTTGTGGCAAAAGTGGGAAGGTCGAAAAAAAGTTAAGAATTGTCGAAAAATGTGAAAACATGAGATCGCACAGCGACCTGTATTAATCAAATTTCCTGTATTAATCAAAAGAACATTACAATAAAATAACCGAATGTTGCAAAAAATTTACAGAATAACAGCCTTTATGTTACAGGCGGTAAACGCCCTTTTGCATGATTAATTAACCCTGGGCTTGGAAATAACGTCCGCGTGTGTACAAATACTTCTAGGTAGAAAGCTGAAAATACAAAGCAAATACAATTTCATTTCTTTAGAGGGTACAATAAATAAAATAACCTAAAATGAAACTAGCGCGTATGTACAAGTACAGGTATTAAAAATAAATAAATATTTGGTTATGTAAATGTTCAAAACAAACTACGAGTTTTTTGGACAATATTAAACATAGTCTTTCACTTATTATAAAGTAATAGTTACCTCCCAAAACAATTCTCTATAGAGTAAAATTAAATGCATGTTACCGACTTACATTTGCAGGTTGTTTGTAATTATCTGGACAAACGACGATGCTCTTCTCTTTGTTTGAAACTTTTGCTTCTGCAATTCATACAATTCAAATTTAATAACTTACTTTTAAGATTTTAAACATTTCACGGGTTTTTTCGATTTACTCCAATTTTTATTAACAATAATGATTTTAAATTAAACATATAAATACTTACCTTATATATAAAACTTGATTACAATGCTACGCATTCAAGTCTTATTATGCAAGATCTTGTTGTAGCCGAATTCTTCTGCACTAATAAGCATAAATACATTTCAATGGCTACAGTAATATTTTAATCTGTATATATGTATTGTGTAGATATAAAAGCTGATTATATCTTCTATAATATAAATATTGTATTTTTCATTCTTAAAAATTTATGTAATAGTTCTTGGTAACTGACTCTTCACAGGAAATCTGTGTAATTACTGCTTATTTATTTATGCAAAATATTTGAATATTTACAATTGGAAGATCGTGTTCTGTAGATATATCTTATAAAAATAATATTGTATTTTGAATTTCGAATTTGCAGCCGAGTCGAGTTTTCAGTCTTTACCGGACGATATTGTCTTAACATACCAAAACACAGTAACCGCCAAAAATAAAAATTTTTAGGAGAACATAAGGCAATTAACACTGTATAAGATACTGTAAGATTTTTCCGTGTGAAGACCGTCTGTTGTACGAGGAATGTAAGCTGTATGCTAATTATAATTTAACATATTTAAGAATAACGATAAAATTGCATATACTAATATGTAATCAGAATACCTTTTTATTGTTTGAGCTTATATACCTCAAGAAATCATTAGAAAACTCAAGAAACATAACGTAAGTAGCCTGTTGTCCTATTTTGTCAACTTGGCCACTAGTCGAAATAAAGAAATTAACAGGTATAATAAAATTTACGTACAGTACGTTTTATTTTATTTATATAGTGTTCAATTCTTAAAAATTCTTATATAGTGTTTAAGTTTTCTTAAAAGAAAAATCATTATATAGTGTTTAAGTTAATATTAGTAAGACGAGTTGTCCCCTCAAAAGAAGTTAAACTCATCTTTAGTTAAAAAATTAAGTTGCTCTGATAATTATTCACTTTAAAATACTAACAATTATACGTGGAATTCGTTCCAACAGCACGGTTTGTAGTTTCATCTGCAAGTCATGCAAAAAGTTTTGGTGCTTGATGTTTAAAGTTTACACCTATTTTATCTTGATTTTCTTTTGCAACAAATTTCTAGAACTTTCAGTTTACAGGTATTTTGTTTTATATATCATTGAGTGTAACTTTGTTATTGTTATTAATTTTGAAAAGTATTGAGTTTATTTCAAAATTCAAATTATATATATTTAAATTGATTTGTTTTTATAGAAAAAAATATATTAAAGAAATTACTTCTGTTTATTTTCTTAGCTTTAGTGTCAGTAACAGCGTGATTAGTTTTTAACTTTCTTTCCTCAATAATATGATTAGAGGTTAACGTTGTTTCTAATTATTAGAATTACTTTCTGTAATTTCATAATAAGTTATACCACTGTTTTCCAATCTGTTGTGTGAGACACTATTGCAAGGAGACTTGCAGCTTATACCATATTATCATTTTTTATTAAAAACAAAAAAAAATCTTGTCGAGTAGTAAAAAATTAGTCATGAAATTAGTGTTAGAAGTCGTTCAGTGTCCATAAGTGGCATTCATTTACTTCAGTGGTGATAAGTTCCATTTATTTCGTTTAGCGACATTTAGTAACATTTACGTTGTTTAGTAATCATAAGTGGAATTTATATCATTTAATAGTTATAAGTTGCATTTATGTCGTAAAGTAACCATAAATGGCACTAATGTGGCATTTATGTCTTATCGTGACCATTAGTGGCACCAATGAAACCTCTATTTTTTTTAGTTGCCATAAGTAACATATAAGTCGTTTGCTAACATTTAGTGGCATCTACGTCAATTAGTAACCATAAGTGGCATTTATGTCGTTTAGTGTCCATAAATCGCATTTATGTAGTTCACTGGTTATAAGTTGCATTTATGTCGTTTAGTTGCAATAACTGGCACTAATGTGGCATTTATGTGGTATAGTGGCGATAAGTAATATTTATTTTGTGTAGTAGCCATAAGTGGCATTGATGTTGTTTAGTGCCCATAAGTGGAATTTATGTTGTTAAGTGGATATAAATTGCATTTATGTCGTTTAGCGACATTTAGTAACATTTATGTCATTTAGTAACCATAAGTGGCATTTACGTCATTTAGAAGATATAAATTGCATTTATGTCGTTTAGTTGCAAAAAGTGCCATTTATGTAGTTTAGTTGCATTTAGTAACATGTATGTCGTTTTGTGGCCATAAGTTGCACTCATGTAGCATTAATGTCGTTTAGATGAAATAAATGGCATTTATGTGGTATAGTGGCGATGAGTGACATTTATGTTGTTTAGTGGCCATAAGTGTCACTAATGTAACAGTTATGTCATTTACTAGCCATAAGTGAAACTAATGTGACATTTATGTCGTTTACTGGCATTTAGTAACATTTGTGTTGTTATGTTGCATTATATTGCATTTATGCTGTTTTGTGGTGATAAATGGCACTAATGTTGCATTTATGTCGTTTAGTGGCCATAAGTTGCACTAATGTAACATTTATATCATTTAGTGGCCATTAGTGGCATTTATGTTGTCTAGTGGCAATAAGTAGCATTTATGCCATTCAGTGATTATAAGTTGCACTTATGTTGATATATGTCGTTTAGTTGCCATAAGTAGCACTAATGTAGCATTTATGTCATTTACTGGCCATAAGTAGAATTTATGTCGTTTACTGGCATTTAGTAACATTTATGTCGTGTAGTTGCATTTAATTGCATTTATGTTGTTTACTGGCATTTAGTAAAATTTATGCCGTTTAGTTGCGTTTTATTGCATTTATGTCGTTTAGTTGTGTTTTATTGCATTTATGTTGTTAAGTTGTCATGAGTGGCATTTATGTTGTTTAAAGGTCATAAGTGACACTAATGTGGCATTTATGTTGTTTAAAGGCCATAAGTTACACTAATTTGGCATTTATGTCATTTAATGGCCATAAGTGGCACTAATGTAGCATTTATGTTGTTTAGTGGCAATGAATGGCATTTATTTTGTATAGTAGCCATAAGTGGCATTAATGTTGCATTTATGTCGTTCAGTTGCCATAAGTGGCAGAAATGTAGAATTTGTCGGATAGTGGCCATAAGTAGCGTTTATTTTGTTCAGTTTCCATTAGTAGCATATATGTCATTTAGAAACATTAAGTAGCATTTACGTCGTTTATTAACCATTAGTGGCATTTATGTCGTTTAGTGTCTATAAGTGGCATTTATGTCGTTTAGTAACCATAAGTGGCATTTATGTTGTTCATTAATTATAAGTTTTATTTATGTCGTTTAGTGGCATTTAGTAACATTTACATCGTTTAGAAACCATATTTGGTGTTTATGTCAGTTAGTAGTTATAAGTTGCATTTATGTTGTTTAGTCGAAATAACTGCCATTTTTGTAGTTTAGTGGCATTTAGTAACATTTACGTTGTTTAGTAATTAAAAGTGGCATTTTTGTTGTTCAGTGGCCATACATGGCACTAATGTGTCATTTATGTTGTTTATTGGCCATAAGTGCAGTAATGTGGAATTTATGTAGTTTAGTTGCCATAAGTGGCACTAAGGTAGCATTTATGTCGTTTACTGGCCATAAGTGGCATTTACGTCATTTAGTAACTATTAGTGGCATTTATGCTGTTTAGTGTTGATACATTGCATTTATGTTGTTCAGTGGATATAAGTTGCATTCATGTCGTTTAGCAACATTTTGTAACATTTACGTTATTTAGTAAGCATAAGTGGCATTTATGTCATTTAGTAGTAATGAGTTGCATTTATGTTGTTTAGTTGCAATAAGTGCCATTTATGTAGTTTAGTGGCATTTAGTGGCATTTATGTTGTTTAGTAATTAAAAGTGGCAGTTATGTCGTTTAGTGGCAATAAGATGCACTAATGTGGCATTTATATTGTTTACTGTCAATAATTGGCATTTATGTTGTTTACTGGCATTTAGTAACATTAATGTTGTTTAGTTGCATTTCATTGCATGCATGTTGTTTACTGGCATTTAATGGCATTTATGTCGTTTACTGGCATTTAGTAAAATTTATGTTGTTTAGTTTCATTTTATTGTATTTATGTTGTTTCGTGGCCATGACTGGCACTGATGTGGCATTCATGTCGTTTTAATGGCCATAACTGGCACTAATGTGGCATGTATGTAGTTTAGTGGCGATGAGTAGCATTTATTTCGTATAGTCGCCATAAGTGGCATTTATGTTGTTTAGTAGCCATAAGTGGCACTAATGTGGCATTTATTTATATTTTAGTGACCATGAGTTGCACTAACATGGCATTTATGTTGTTTAGTTTCATTAGGTGGCATTTATGTGGTTTAGTAACAATGAGTTGCACTTATCTTGTTTAGTAGCCATAAGTGGTACAAATGTGGCATATATGTCATTTAGTAACCATAGGTGGCACTAATGTGGCATTTATGTCAGTTACTTGCCATAAGTAGCATGTATTTTGTTCAGTTGCCATTAGTAGCATATATGTCATTTAGAATCATTAAGTGGCATTTACGTCGTTTAATAACCATTAGTGGCATTTATATCGTTTAGTGTCCATAAGTGGCATTCACGTTGTTTAGTAACCATGAGTGGCATCTATGTCGCTTAGTGTTTATAAGTGGCATTTATGTTGTTTATTAATTATAAGTTGCATTTATGTCGTTTACTAACATTTAGTAACATTTATGTCGTGTAGTTGCATTTAATTGCATTTATGTTGTTTACTGGCATTTAGTAAACATTATGTCGTTTACTAACATTGAGCAACATTTATGTCGTATAGTTTTATTTTATTGCATTTATGTTTTTAATCGGTTATGAGTGGCATTTATGTTGTTTAAAGGCAGTAAGTGACACTAATGCAACGTTTATGTTCTTTAAAAGCCATAAGTGACACTAATGTAGCATTTATGTCGTTTAATGGCCATAAGTTGCACTAATGTAGAATTTATGTGGTTTAGTGGCGATGAGTGGCATTTATTTCATATAGTAGCCATAAGTGGCATTTATCTTGTTTAGTAGCCATAAGTAGCACTAATGTGACATATATGTTATTTAGTAACCATAAGTGAAACTAATGTTGCATTTATGTCGTTCAGTTGCCATAAGTAACATGAATGTGGCACAAATGTGGCATTTATGTCGGTTAGTGGCCAAAAGTAAAATTTATTTCGTTCAGTTGCCATCAGGTGCATATATGTCGTTTAGCAACATTTAGTGGCATTTAGGTTGTTTAGTAACCATGAGTGGCATTTATGCTGTTTAGTGTCCATAAGTTGCATTTATGTTGTTTAGTGGATATAAGTTGCATTAATGTCGTTTAGCAACATTTAGTAACATTTACGTTGTTTAGTAAGCATAAGTGGCATTTATGACATTTAGTAGTTATAAGTTTCATTTATGTCGTTTAGTATCAATAAGTGGCATTTATGTAGTTTAGTGGCATTTAGTGGCATTTACGTTGTATAGTATGTATAAGTAACAGTTATGTCGTTAAGTGGCAATAAAATTCATTAATGTAGCATTTATATCCTTCAGTTGCCATAAGTAACACAAATGTCGCATTTATGTCGATTAGTGGCCATAAGTAGCATTTATTTTGTTAAGTTTCCATTAGTAGCATATATGTCATTTAGAAACATTAAGTGGCATTTACATCGTTTAGTAACCATTAGTGGCATTTATGTAATTAAGAAACATTAGTAGCATTTATGTAATTTAGTGACAAAAAGTGGCATTTATATCATTTAGTGACCAAAAGTGAAATTTATGTAATTGAAAAACATTAGTAGCATTTATGTAATTTAGCGGCCAAAAATGGCATTTATATCATTTTGTAACCAAAAGTGGCATTTTTGTCATTCAGTAATTAAAAGTAACTTTTATGTTATTTAGTGACCAAAAGTGGCATTTATGTTATTTAGTAACTAAGAGTGGCATTCATGTCATTTAGTGACTAAAATTGGCATGTATGTAATTTAGTGACCAAAAGTAACATTTATGTCATTTAGTGACCAAAAGTGGCATTTTTGTCATTCAGTAATTAAAAGTAACTTTTATGTTGTTTAGTGACCAAAAGTGGCATTTATGTTATTTAGTAACTAAGAGTGGCATTCATGTCATTTAGTGACTAAAATTGGCATGTATGTAATTTAGTGACCAAAAGTAACATTTATGTCATTTAGTGACCAAAAGTGGCATTTATGTCATTTAGTGACCGAAAGTAGCATTTATGTCATTTAGTGATTGAAAGTGACATGTATGTGATTATGTTATTAAAAGTGGCATCTATGTTATTTAGTGACCAAAACTGGCATTTATATCATTTAGTGACCAAAAGTGGAATTTATGTAATTAAGGGACATTTGTAGCATTTATGTCATTTAGTGACCAAAAATGGCATTTATGTCATTTAGTGACCAAAAGTGGCATTTATATCATTTAAAAACAAAAAGTGGCATTTACGTAATTTAAACACATTAGAAGCATTTATATAATTTAGTGGCTAAAAATGGCATTTATGTCATTTAGTTACCAAAAGTGGCATTAATGTGATTTAGTGACCGAAAGTAGCATTTATGTAATTTAGTGATCAAAATTAACATTTATGTCATTTAGTGACCAAAAGTGGGCATTTATGTAATTAAGAAACATTAGTAGCATTTATGTAATTTTGTGACTAGAAGTGGCATATATATCATTTAAAAACAAAAAGTGGCATTTACGTAATTTAGGAACATTAGTAGCATTTATGTCATTTAGTTACCAAAAGTGGCATTTATGTGATTCAGTGATTGAAAGTAGCATTTATATCATTTAGTGAGCAAAAGTGGCATTTATGTTATTTAGTGACTGAAAGTGGCATTAATGTCATTAATTAAGTGACCAAAAGTGGCATTTATGTTATTTAGTAACTGAAAGTAGTATTAATGTCATTTAGTGTTAAAAATTTGCATTTATGTCATTTAGTGACCAATAGTGGCATTTGTGTCATTTAGTGACCAAAAGTGGCATTCATGTTATTTGATGACTAAAAGTGGCATTTATGTTATTAAGTGACCAAAAGTGGCATTTATGTTATTTAGTAACTAAAAGTAGTATTAATGTCATTTAGTGTTAAAAATTTGCATTTATGTCATTTAGTGACAAAAAGTAACATTCATGTCATTTAGTGACCAATAGTGGCATTTGTGTCATTTAGTGACCAAAAGTGGCATTCATGTTATTTGATGACTAAAAGTGGCATTTATGTTATTTAGTGACAAAAATTGACATTGATGTCATTTAGTGACATAAAGTGGTATTTATGTAATTAAGGGACATTAGTAGCATTTATGTAATTTATTGACCAAAAGTGACATTTATGTCATTTAGTGACCATAATAAGCATTTATGTCATTTAGTGACCAAAAGTGGCATTTATGTCATTTAGTGACCAAAAGTGACATTTTTGTTATTTAGTAAGCAAAAGTGGCATTTATGTCATTTAGTGACCAAAAATGACAATATTGTCATTTAGTTACCAAAATTGGCATTTATGTCATTTAGTGACCAAAAGTTGCATTTATGTAATTTAAAGACATTAGTAGCATATATGTAATTATTGACCAAATGTGGCATTTATGTAATTAAAGGACATTAAAAGCATTCATGTAATTTAGTGGCCGAAAATGGCATTTATGTCATTTAGTGACTTAAAGTGGCATTTATGTCATTTAGTGACCAAAAGTGGCATTTATGTCATTTAGTTACCAAAAGTGGCATTTATGTGATTTAGTGACCGAAAGTAGCATTTATGTCATTTAGTGACCAAAAGTGGCATTTATGTCATTATGTGACCAAAAGTGGGCATTTATGTAATTAAGAAACATTAGTAGCATTTATGTAATTTTGTGACCAGATGTGGCATATATATCATTTAAAAACAAAAAGTGGCATTTACGTAATTTAGGAACATTCGTAGCATTTATGTCATTTAGTAACCAAAAGTGGCATTTATGTCATTTAGTTACCAAAAGTGGCATTTATGTGATTCAGTGATTGAAAGTGGCATTCATGTTATTTGATGACTAAAAGTGGCATTTATGTTATTTAGTGACAAAAATTGGCATTCATGTAATTTAGTGACAAAAAGTGGCATTTATATCATTTAGTGATTATAATTGGCATTTATGTCATTTAGTGACCAAAAGTGGTATTTATGTCATTTGTTTATTAAAAGTGGCATATATGTTATTTAGTGACTTATAGTGGCATTTATGTTATTCAATGAAAAAAGTAGCATTTATGTTATTTAGGGATTGAAAGTGGCATTTATGTCATTTAGTGACTAAAATTGGCATTTATATCATTTAGTTACCAAAAGTAACATTTATGTAATTAAGAGACATTAGTAACATATGTAATTTAGTGACCAAAAGTAGCATTCATGTCATTTAGTGACTATAAGTAGCATTTATATCATTTAGTGACCAAAAGCGGCATTTATGTAATCAAAAAACATTAGTAGCATTTATGTAATTTAGTTGCTAAAAATGGCATTTATTTTATTTAGTGACCAAAAGTGACATTTTTGTCATTTAGTATCCAAAAGTGGCATTTATGTCATTTAGTGACTGAAAGTGGTATTTATGTTATTTAGTGACCAAAAGTGGCCTTAATGTCATTTAGTTACCAAAATTGACATTTATGTCATTTAGTGACCAAAAATGACAATAATGTCATTTAGTTACCAACATTGGCATTTATGTCATTTAGTGACCAAAAGTTGCATTTATGTAATTTAAAGACATTAGTAGCATATATGTAATTATTGACCAAATGTGGCATTTATGTAATTAAAGGACATTAAAAGCATTCATGTAATTTAGTGGCCGAAAATGGCATTTATGTCATTTAGTGACTTAAAGTGGAATTTATGTCATTTAGTTACCAAAAGTGGCATTTATGTCATTTAGAGACCAAAAGTGGCATTTATGTCATTTAGAGATCGAAAGTGGCATGTATGTCATTTAATGATTAAAAGTGGCATTTATGTTATTTAGTGACTAAAAGTGGCATTTATATCATTTAGTGACCAAAAGTGGCATTTATATAATTAAAGGACATTTGTAGCATTTATGTCATTTAGAGACCAAAAGTGGCATTTATGTCATTTAGAGACCGAAAGTGAAATGTATGTCATTTAATGATTAAAAGTGGCATCTATGTTATTTAGTGACCAAAAGTGGCATTTATATCATTTAGTGACCAAAAGTGGCATTTATGTAATTAAAGAACATTTGTAGCATTTATGTCATTTAGTGACCAAAAATGGCATTTATGTCATTTAGTGACTAAAAGTGACATTTATGTCATTTAGTGACCAAAAATGGCATTAATGTCATTTAGTCACCAATATTGGCATTTATGTGTTTTAGTGACCAAAAGTTGCATTTCTGTAATTAAAAGACATTAGTAGCATATATGTAATTTAGTGACCAAAAGTGGCATTTATGTAATTAAAGGACATTAGAAGCGTTAATGTAATTTAGTGGCCAAAAATGGAATTTATGTCATTTAGTGACCAAAAGTGGCATTTATGTTATTCAGTGACCAAAAGTGGCATAAAGGTTATTTAGTTACAAAAAGTGGCATTTATGTCATTTAGTGATTAAAATTGGCATTTATGTTATTTGATGACTAAAAGTAGCATTTATGTAATTTAGTGGCTAAAAATCGCATTTATGTCATTTAGTTACCAAAAGTGGATTTATGTCATTTAGTGACCAAAAGTGGCATTTATGTAATTAAGAAACGAGTAGCATTTATGTAATTTTGTAACCAAAAGTCGCATTTATATCATTTAAAAACAAAAAGTGGCATTTACGTAATTTAAGGACATTAGTAGCATTTATGTAATTTAGTGGCTAAAAATGGCATTTATGTGATTTAGTTACTAAAAGTGGCATTTATGTCATTTAGTCACTGAAAGTGGCATTAATGTCATTAAGTGACCAAAAGTGACATGTATGTTATTTGGTAACTGAAAGTGGTATTAATGTCATTTAGTGACCAAAAGTGTCATTTATGTCATTTAGTGATCAACAGTGGCATTTATGTGATTTAGTGACCAAAAGTGACATTTATGTTATTTGATTACTAAAAGTGACATTTATGTCATTTAGTGACAAAAATTGGCATTCATGTAATTTAGTGACAAAAAGTGGCATTTATATCATTTAGTGATTATAATTGGCATTTATGTCATTTAGTGACCAAAAGTGGTATTTATGTCATTTGTTTATTAAAAGTGGCATATATGTTATTTAGTGACTTATAGTGGCATTTATGTTATTCAATGAAAAAAGTAGCATTTATGTTATTTAGGGATTGAAAGTGGCATTTATGTCATTTAGTGACTAAAATTGGCATTTATATCATTTAGTTACCAAAAGTAACATTTATGTAATTAAGAGACATTAGTAACATATGTAATTTAGTGACCAAAAGTAGCATTCATGTCATTTAGTGACTATAAGTAGCATTTATATCATTTAGTGACCAAAAGCGGCATTTATGTAATCAAAAAACATTAGTAGCATTTATGTAATTTAGTTGCTAAAAATGGCATTTATTTTATTTAGTGACCAAAAGTGACATTTTTGTCATTTAGTATCCAAAAGTGGCATTTATGTCATTTAGTGACTGAAAGTGGTATTTATGTTATTTAGTGACCAAAAATGGCCTTAATGTCATTTAGTTACCAAAATTGACATTTATGTTATTTAGTGACCAAAAGTGGCATTTATGTAATTAAGAGACTTTAGTAGCATTTATGTAATTAAGAGACTTTAGTAGCATTTATGTAATTTAGTGATTAAAAGTGGCATTTATGTTATTGGCAAAAAGCACAGGAGTTGTTAAGCTTCATACAGGGGATCCCACACACACAAACAATAACATCCATATATACATAAAACCATTGATTATTTTCTCCCAGTCATGCTTTTCTGCTCATTCTGTAATTAAGTGATATATACATAACTTGTATTTTATGCCTTATCAGTAAGTACAGTACTGTATATTTTTACTGGCAACTTTACGCGTTACAATATGAGAAACAGCAATTTTGAATAATCACCCACAGTAGAAAGATTTTTAATTGTATTGTTTCACAAGTATACGATATTTCATACCAATACGCAGTAAATTTTTTATCTGCGGAAAATTTAACTGATATGCTTATTAGTCATTTATCCCTGAATATATTTGATATATTAATATAAATATTATTATAAAAATAATACGCAAAATAGTAGATTTACTATAACTGTACAGTAATATATAACTAATAAATAATTTACTAATTATTAAATATTTATGCATTATAAGTTAATTTCAAAAATGTTGTAATTTAATGAATTCATTTTAATTTTAAAGAATACAAAAAAATATCTTACTTTTTCCGAAGTGAAGATACGCGCTAGGTTCGAATTTTATATTAACATTTCGTACAATTCGTTATTATGGCGTATTAGAAGGTATCTCAATTAGCGCGAAACTGCATATACTTTATCAGTAAATTTAGTGATAACCGTTTATGATATTGAAAGTACTGTACCTTCGACAAGAGAATGAATAATAGCAGTTACTCGATAACCGGTTTTATCTGTCAGATATACCTGTATTAAACACTGTGTTTCTGTAAAACAATCAGTTAAACATCTTGTCCTAACAGTAGTAAGAGCAGGCAAACACTACACCCAGACATTAAAGGGGGTAATTTTATGCAATTCCAAAAGGTATTTAAATTTTAACTTTGAGATGTTTCACTCTTAATTGCTGTTATCTCTTTTCAAAGTTCTCTAAGAATATAATCTGATAATAGTGAATAAGCTTATAATAGCAAAGCAAAAATAATAGAAAAGCTTATTTAAATTCTAAACACATAGACTGACGTATTGAAAAGTTTTTCTGTTGTTCTGTTCAATATGCTTAGTGTTACTTTTTCCGAAATTAAATTTGTTTCAGTTAAAAGACAAGTTTACGACAAAGTTTGAGTGGATGCTTCATTAAATATCGTCATAGTTATCTTCCACGTCCATCTATTGCGGCTGGATTTATGTGGATAAAACGTATTACACGATTTACAATCCAGATTATCGGTTGAATGAACGCAGTATTTAACAAACATTTTTGTCAGTAGAACATGTTGCTCATTAGGCAATTCTAGACTTGAAATTCACAGCATTGCCAATATAATTCTCTTTTAATCCACTGAAAGTATTAGTTCATTATACTCGCGGGAATTTCGGTGTCTTTGCAGATGTTTTTAATATCGAAGTTTGTCGAGATAATAAGCATCATCAAATTGCCATCGAGTTTAAATATTCGTTTATTCGCTTCGACTCTATGCTCAATTACTGGTCACCTACCTAGCATTAATCTGCAGATGTAATCTAAAATGAAAAGATGTCCGAATATGAGTTGTCTATATACAATTGTCTTATGGTAGCCAAAAGATAAGGTGTTTTCATTTTCGATATCAAATAGGGTACTACGATAATTAAGTTTTCTATGTAAAGTAAATTATAATCAAAGAAATCATTATGATTTTGTTTTCACGTTAATTCAAAACATTAAAAAGTTTTTAATGTAAAGATATGTTCTTAGGTTTTAGAACTCCACCGAACAATGGTAGTTGAAATAACGTTATCCTGAATTATTTTATTAGAAACAAAAGCATTTTCTCTTTTGTGCTTTGTATGCATGACAAAGCATACAACGATCATGCATACAAAGCAGAAAACAGAAAGTTTTGTGCCAAACACAACAAACTTTGACATTAAAAACATCTGTAATAACATAAGGACACCGAAATAACAGAGAGCATAACACGTTTTTGATGTAAAACGAAAAAACTTGAACACCCAGATGTGTTCACTCGAGCAAAACAATCTGTCAGAAGTGGGGTTCGAACCCACGCCCTCACACGAGGACCAGAGCTTAAGTCTGGCGCCTTAGACCACTCGGCCATTCTGACACGACGGAATGACTTTTGAAACGCTTCTTTATAAAGTCGAAAAGACATCGTTATCGATCCTGTCATTTTCCTTTCAATCGAATTATTTTAAAACCCTCCAGAAATGCGATATCGTTAGAGTAGAAGAACTACACCTAGCGAACCAGCGTGCACGCGTGATAAGTGTTAAGCAACCTGGAGTGTGTTTGTACGTGCAATCTCAGGACGTCACCAGTATGATCTTATCGTAAATACTACCACGAGTAATTTTGTATCGGTACAAGAAATTAGAAGTTTTTTCGTATATATTCATTCACGTATTAATAGTACACGGAATGTAAAACTAAGTTAAACGAGTGAGAAATGCAAAGGCCCAAAATTTCTGATATATTCGATCGTTTTATCACATCTCCTGCGCATCCAATTTTTACAAGATTGATATAAATGATGTCTCAAAGATTAAGAAAGGCATTTATGCAGTGGCTTAAGCTAATGATACGTGTGAGCTGTTACAGAGAGCATAATAATACCACATTCTCGTGCAAGTCTAATTGCGTCTATATTTTTGACGGGCGTGGTAAGGTCTTCTAGGATAAGAAGCACTTACTTTTACTCGCATTTTTCCAGTGTATTGCATTTTATAAAATGTTCTAACTATTACACGAACAATGTGGCCACTATCGTGAACTACTACTCATTAATTTTATTGTACATTTAAAACAAGGGTTAATGTTACTTTAAGTTCCGAGATGGCGGCGGTGGGAATTTTTCCCTATCTCGGCGACTGCGGTGGGGAAAATTTTTTTTCTTAGAGTCGTGACGTCGACGCCGTTGAGAATTTTTCCCCGTTCGGTTTCAACCCTGAGTTCGACGTTGCCGAGTATCCTGTAACCTCGAAACGGCGACGGTCGTGTGTAAATTTGCGACGGTAGAGGAAGCCTTTTCGTGACGTCGTGCGAGAGTAATATCGGCGGGAAATTCGTAGTTGTGTTACGAACGAATATGCAAATGCTCGATCTGTGACGTGATTTCTGTTCATTTCAATGCAATTTTATGCAAATCGACTAGTTTCCAGTTGGAATCGTTTACTGCAGTGTTGCGACGAATTGCGTATTTGAATAATTGCTGTGTTTTCTTTCCTGGTTACGATGTTTCATTTTTTTTCCTCACCACCTCCCCGCGTTTTGTTTATTGCCAATTATTCGATAATGAGTAGTTTTGCCGATTTGAATTTCAACGACGAATTTCGGTCGAGTTGCGCCACCCGTGATTTCGACAAGTTAATGGAAGACGACATTTTGGAGCTAGGTTTGCCTCCCCGTATCGATAACGCATTGAAATTTCCGAAATTTGTTGTAAAATTAGGCATACAGCCGACCGAGTCCGTTTGCATTCCGTGCGATTCTAAATGCAAATTATATCATCGGAGTAATAGAGAAAGCTGTTTCTTGCGATGTAGTACATGCGGAACGAAGACTTCTGCCTTTGAAGGAACATTTAAAAGTAAATTTGGCCACATTTCTTGGGGTTGCATTCTGTCGTTTATATGGCCAAGTAGTAATAAATCGAACACAGGGAAACGCCAATCGAGCAATAAAAAAGCAGCCGAATCGAAAAGAACAGGGAAGAAAAGAGCCGCACCAGGAGAAAAGGAAAGTATCCAAGCTGGCAAAACCGAAAAAAGAATGGATCAGAAAGGAAAAAAAAGTAAGAAGAAGTAGGCAACCACCATCGAAAAGTAAGTAAAAAAATTTTTTTTTTTTTTGGTTATTTCGGTTAACGTCCGCAGAGTCGGCAGAGAAATTCAAGATGGCGGCCGGAAACGCGGCCATCTTGAATCGAAGGAAAAATTTTTTCTCTGTCGCAGTCTCCAACGTAAGGAAAAATTTCCCCTGTCGCCATCTCAGAACCTAGGGTAACATTAACCAAAACAAGGTACAAGTCCTGCCCCGCAGCGAGCACTACAACAGCATATCCGTTACATAGTTCCACCGAGTCACAGTACGCACTAATGAACAAAGCAAAGGGGAAAGAGAAAAAAAATTTAAAATAAAAATTTAAAAAAGTAATAAATAAATAAAATAAAATAAAACACAATGACAATAGAAGACCCGAACAAAATGTGCAGCAGCATGCTGCAGCATGTAATATATACTTATCAGCAGGAATATTTTCGCAAAAGAAGGTCACAGTAAATACAATAATTCCGACAATTAGTGTTTAACAGCATTTATCCTGTGCAGAAAATTTGTAAGACAAAGATTGAGAATCCCATGAGTCCATATATAATATGCGTACAAGTCAAAAACAAAGTCCACACAGCTAGTAATTATAAATATCAATTCCAACACTTTAAACCCAAAAGCAGAGGACGATGATTAAGCTTACATATTTGTTACATTCAGCAAACACAAATGTATATAGAGAAGCGATTATCTGCTTGTATCAGTTGGTGTGCTAAAAAGCAAAGGTAGCATTATGAATTAAACAATTTGTACTCTGTAAAAAATTCCATAAGATATTAAGGTAAATAGTCAGCTGTCTTAATATATAAGGCTTTTGCTTTAATGTAGAGTGGACACTACTTATCCAGTGTGTTATATTCATGGTTATCTAGGCCGCTCCTCGAACAATTCGCACTTTTAGGCTTTTCGTTTTTCTTTGTACATGTCTTAAACAAATGATCATCACCACAATTGCTACAAACTTTCTTCGGTAATGGGTAACATGCCGCCAAGTGTCCGAAAGCAAGACATTTGTAGCACTGTCGTACAGGAAAAAAAATCATAAACATTGCACGTTTTCCACTGAACATAAAGATATCCTTGTTTTTCAACCATCGCTTTAATCTCCAGTGACATCTCTAACACCCATGACAAAAACTCGTCATTTCTCTGTTTGATTGAAAATCGAATGTTTAAAACCTTTTTAAACTCTTCCATCGTGTACTTTAGTGAAAAATTGTTCTGTTCAAACAAGTGTTCTGACAGGTCCTTTTTGGTGATTGAGTTGGGGACTGAAATCACTTTCATAAGAGGAAGACGCCGTCTTGTGTTTCGTGCCTTTAATCCCTCTATTCTGTCTAATTGTTTCTGAAAATATTCAGCCTTCTCTCTGATAGGAATATCTCTATCGTATATTGTCGGAACCGGTATATTTAGTGTTAGGTGGGCCTCCTCTTTTGAGATCATCTGTCGTATTTTTTCTGTTGAAAATAAACATTTGCGATTTGTATTCTCCCGCAGCATTCATATAACAAATACAAGTTGTATTTGTACCGCGCTATCCACTTGTTACAGCGCCAACTTCGTGTTTACCTTTTCGTTCTAACACTAGACAGCTTATGGATTGTACTAAGGGATGTCTAGTCTACGTTGTATATTTGACTTGCTGTGAATTCGTCTTCGTTGAATATATGTCGTTGACAAAGGAATCCATAATAATTTTTTCTTCGTGAAATCCTGTACGGGCCATAGATGTAGACTCGCGAGCTTTTAACGAAATCTCGGGATAATTTTTTATAAATTCCATCCTGCTCGCTGTTTTTCTTTATTGAAACGGTGTGAAAGACAAAATCTTTCAGCTTAATGAACCGCAAGATGACGTAAATTTAGGATTGCCTAACAAGTAAAGCAAGCCTCTAATTCCAGAACATATCGAAATGATTCCGCTTTCATCTCCAAACTTAGATTTTTAGGTCTTCCTATTCTTTTGTGTTTATTTAAATCTTTTAGATTACTTTGTGGCCTCCAGCGCCAAAGATCCCGAACACTGTCTGGCAACACTTGCCAACGAGAGTTGGCTGCCAACACGGAAAAAAAGAAAAGGTGAAAAAGTTCGTTTGTCAGGCTGTTATCCGAGGATGTCGGTTACCGCTCTGATCTTTTTAATAAAGTATTTTGTTACTGTTCGTGTTTGACTGCTTAGTGTTAGTTCTAAAACTTAATAAAGTAGGTTATGCTATTTGATAAGATTAAAAGGTTTCAATCCTTATATCTTTTGAAGCCGTTTCCGTGTCCTTCTTGAACCAAGCGTTATACAGTCGTTTCACCATTTCGATCTAACATCAGAGAAAAACAAGTAAACACGCTCATATTCTTAATTTGTTCTGCTACAATTAAATTCTAGCAATGTGGTACGAGTTGAGTGCGTATATACATTCAAATTCAAATTTACCGCGTTACAATATCATATACTTACAGACATGGCAATAGTAAAAAAATATTAAAAAATAAAGATAGTTTTAATAAAAAATACGTTTCGCCGTCACATGTCAACAGTAATCGCACAAAACTCTTATGAAACAAGTAAAAATTTTATTAAAATTTGGTAAGTTTCGTATTACACACACATACAGGAGACCCATTGATTTTCATTAACGCTGGTAATGATTTGATACTAAAATTTTGTTTACTGTTCAAAATTTCGACTCTTTCTGTTGTTCTGCGCCAAATGAAATTTTCGTTTTGTTCTTGTTATTCGAAAATATGAGATGTTAGGTAAATGTTTTAACGTTTTCACAATGAAATGACGTTGAATACAATGTATTTGTTGTTATGTAGCGCTAGCGAGACAATACGATTATTATTCAGATTATTCCAACAGAATGCTTATTTGCAAAACGTTCAAATTTCATAAGTAATAAATTTCAAAAACTTGCCAAATTTTTTCTTGCGATTCTCGTCTGTAACAGTACTTCATCGACAGCTGTTCTCAAGCGTATATCAGGTAAGCTTTCAGTGCGTTTTTAATTACTTTAATAAACATTTCTTGATCGAGTAAATACGGACTGGCAATATCTAAACACGCGCAATTCGTTTTCATTTATAAATCTTAAATTAACTATTGTATTAATTTTAGATAATCCTTTTAGATATTATGTGAATCAGAAAATTATTTTTACTCTTAAGGACCCTCGATTGTGATTTCTAATCACAATATATTCGTCTCAAAATGTGTAATTTTCGACCACTTGCAGCAATATCCCTGATCACAATAGATTATGTAAATATATGTAATTATATAAATGACTGGTTTACAAACTTTTTGTATCTCCGCCCCCACTTTTTCAGAAAGAAAATTGTTCTCTCCCAATTTTCGTAACAATCTAATTACATAAATGCTCTATAATTTATTTAATAACCTACAAAACTTTTACTTTATTAAATAAAGCGTTTTATTCTCCGAGACATGAATTTTGTCGAGACGTTTCGGCAAGTGAGTGGATGGAATTTTTGAATTCGCATCCGAGTCGTTCGGACGAGGGTCATGCCTAACTGATACTAGGCATAACCAATTTAATGATTAATTTTTTACTACTCGACAAAACTTTTTTTTGTTTTTAATCAAAAATAATAATTTGGTATAAGCTGCACGTCTCCTTGCAATAGTGTCTCACACCACAGATTGGAAAACACTGGTATAACTTATTATGAAATTACAGAAAGTAATTCTAATAATTAGAAACGATGAACGTCTAATCATATTATTAAGGAAAGAAAGTCGGAAACTAATCACGCTGTTACTGACACTAAAGCTAAGAAAATAAACAAAAGTAATATTTTTAATATATTTTTTTCTATAAAATAAAACAAATCAATTTAAATATAAATAATTTGAATTTTGAAATAAACTCAATACTATTCATAGTTAATAATAATAACAAAGTTACACTCAATAATATATGAAACTAAATACCTGTAAACTGAAGGCTCTAGAAATTTGCTGCAAAAGGAAATCAAGACAAAATAGGTGTAAACTTTAGACATCGAGCACCAAAACTTTGTGCATGACGTGCAGATGAAACTACAAAGCGTGCTGCTGGAACGAATTTCACGTATAATTATTAGTATTTTAAAGTGAATAATTATCAGAGCAACTTAATTTCTGAACTAAGGACGAGTTTAACTTTTTTTGACGGGACAACTCGTCTCACTAATATTAACTTTTCACTTAACTAACGGAAGTGTAGTTGTATGAAGTGTTGCCTCAAAACTTAATCGCTCACTCAAATTAAATGGTTAAATTAAATAATAAAAATTAATTTTCATTCATTATAATCTCAAGAATGCAACCAATTTTAGATATATTTTGTATTCACGTGTAATTTAGATAGACTTTTTACATTTGAAACATGTAAAATATTAATTTATTTGTATTTTACTTTGATATTTTAATATTTCTATTAATTTATTGCTTAAAGTGGAAATAAGTTAACTATCTTTTATCAAAGCAGCCTTAAAATGGCTTTACTGTGAGATGCGCCTTAAATATATTTTTAGAGTTCATGAGTGTATATTAATGGCATTTTTTATTAATCTTTTTAATTTGATAGCTTTTTTTAAATAACAGACATAATATTTTTTTAAATTAGAATTATAACGCCACGCAATTTTTTTTTAAAAAAGGAAATTCAGCCAACTGGTTGTTTAATTTCTCTAACAAAATTAAAATTCGGTTGCGCCATCTGTTGCTCTATTTTATTTTAAAAATTTCTTACCTATTTAACTATTATAAAATGACAAAATGCTTAATTTTGAGAATAAATATAAGTTTTATATAAAAAATAATAATAATTTAAATACTAATAACGAATAAAATTGTCATTAAGTCTGATCCTATTGAAGATACTCGCGACTCCCTTTATCTCGCCATCCACTCGACCTCTATTCACCAAAATTTAACAGCATCAATCCTCCTAATACAGACATCTCGTAGCAAACTTTCAGAAATTTCTGACGTAAATCACAGGCGTTATTAGATAGCTTGAAGTACAAACGTTAAACTTGTACGACAAGCAAAAGTACACGGTTTACGTTTCAATTCGACGTAAAAGATATTACGGCGCTGGTTCGTAACATCACGTGACTGAGTGAAGGTCACGCATTGACTCACGGGAAATTTGTTGAAAAAATGGCAAATACATTTAACATCGAGGGTTACAGCAAAGGTGAAAAAACAAATTAAACTGTTTAAAATTATTTCTTGGATGTTTAATAACACTAAATAATTATTTTAAATTAGCTTTGTGTTTCCTACCGTACGATCATCAGACAATAGGACTACCTCATACTGTTGTCGAGGGAAGTAGTGGCTTAAGTAAATTCGAAAGCAGCTCGGGTATTAATTTTTAGAAAATTTGCAAACGTAATGGTATAAGATGCCATGGAAGAACAAACCTACCTTAAGATAAGCTATTACGAAGACAAATATGTATAAATTCTATAGGCACTTCACATCACTCGCTATAAAGTTGAATAATTAAATAATCTCTAAATTAAAATCGTCTGTTTCTTTACATTATTACTTCATAAATGCTTAAATAATCATTATTTTAATAGAATATAATAATAATTTTAGCCAAAAACACACACCACACACACACACACACACACACACACACACACAAAAAAAGTAATAATCAGAAATGTAAGCCGACGCGAACGTCTGACGTACACGTTTTCGCGTTTAAAACTTTGGCCTCAACTTCGCTAATAATGAACTCGCTGTTTTATTATTTAAATGTCTACCAACCATTCTAGTCGAAGCGAATGCCATTATCGATCGTATAAAACTGACAGATGGCGACGCTCGTCCGTCCGCCGTGCACTTTTTAAGATGAATACGTGTTTTTAAACCTTTCTATTAAGCTTTAAACAGGGTGAACAAATCGTGTCGCACATTCAGAAAAACCTACGAATTTTTTCGAAGTCTAAAAGTTTGTTCATAAAAAACTTCGGGGGGGGTATAACCGAACGCCATACTTTTCGTCTATTATGTATAACAGCCGGAAAAATTAGTAGCAAGGTTGAGGCCGAAGTTTTAAACGCGTAAACGTGTATGTCGGACGTTCGGCGCCGCTTTCCTGTAAGCCTAGAAGTTTGACAATAGCGTTTGTAGAGTCAGTGGAATCATGCTAGACATTCCAAACGCCATTGTCAAATTTCTAGGCTTACAAGAAAGCAGGCTGAACGTCTGACGTACACGTTTTCGCGTTTAAAACTTCGGTCTCAACCTCGCTAATAATGAACTTGCTGTTTTATTATTTAAATGTCTAGCAACATTTCCTGTTTCTGTTTTGAAAATTATATGTAATTTCAGTGATTAAAACTTTTTGACTATCTCAATCATTTAAAAAACATCTGAACGAAAGAAAGTTAAACTTTTTTATGTCACGACATTTTTGCTTGTTTTTTATAATGGATATTATACTGTACGTTGTTTACTAACTTTTTTGTTTTACATCTATCATTACAATTTTTTGTATCTTCCTGAGACAACTTTTTCTTCAAATGTGGTCCAAAAGATGCTAAAAGCCTTCCGTGCTTTAAAAGTTTTAAGAGGATAACTTTTTGTATATTTTTTTCAGTATTACAGCCTGGGTACAGAAAAAAACAACCATTTAAAATAAAGTAAAAAAACAAAAAATCATATTGTAAGTGATGCTAAATTATATTAAATTTAATTCATTAATTTTATATAACGCACAATTGTAGATTGTACTGTTTTATACGATGCAGTAAACGTAAATTGACAGAAAATAGATTTTTTGTGGTGTTTTAGTGTTGTTTGTGGAAATTGTTTGGAGTTATTCGGATGGGAACAATAAACACTTTATTAGAGTTTTTCTTCTAAGAAATAGTGGAAAGTTTCGCCCCATATTCGAATTGCTTTTACATTTGAATATTCAAAAATGCCTGTATTGAATAAATCTATTTTTTTAAATAGTGTGTAATTTAGTTTGTATAGCTATTTATATTACATATTGTTGATATACAATGGAAATTAATCGTACGTAAATTTCATTATACCTGTTAATTTCTTTATTTCGACTAGTGGCCAAGTTGACAAAATAGGACAACAGGCAACTTACGTAATGCTTCTTGAGTTTTCTAATGTTTTCTTGAGTTACATAAGCTCAAACAATAAAAAGGTATTCCGATTACAAATTAATATATGCAATTTTATCGTTATTCTTAAATATGTTAAATTATAATTAGCATATAGCTTACATTTCTCGTACAACAGATGGTCTTCACACGGAAAAATCTTACAGAATCTTATACATTGCTAATTGGCTTATATTCTCCTAAAAAAATTTGATTTTTGGCAGTTACTGTGTTTTGGTATGTTAAGACAATATCGCCCGGTAAAGACTGAAAACTCGACTCGGCTGCAAATTCGAAATTCAAAATACAATATTATTTTTATAAGATATATCTACAGAACACGATCTTTCAATTGTAAATTTTCAAATATTTTGCATAAATAAATACGCAGTAATTACACAGACTTCCTGTTAAAAGTCAGTTACCAAGAATTATTACATAAATTTTTTAGGAATATTTATGTAATTTTTGTAAATAGCTTTTCTCATTTACATTTTACCAGCGCCTATTTCGTTGTAGATAAAAGCCGAAACGATCCCAAGAAGGTATGATCGAAGAATAGACGACGTCCGTATATCACGAGTAACTGCTTTTTAAAAATGTCTATATTTTTAATTACTTCATATTTGTGTTTTTTAAAAAAATGTTTGACGGCCAGTAGCCGCAAAAAAAAGGTCAGTCGCCAAATACGTAATGTCCTAAACACAATAAATGGTGCTTCATTATTTTGAAAAGAACTTTGTCTTCAAATAATTAATTAATCATACTATATTTATATTATATAAAAAATAATTAGCTTTTAAATCTACACTATCCATATATACAGATTAAAATATTACTATAGCCATTGAAATTTACTTCTGCTTATTAGTGCAGAAGAATTCAACTACAACAAGATCTTGCATAGGAAGACCTGCATGCGTAGCTTTGTAATCAAGTTTTAGATATAAGGTAAGTATTTATATGTTTAATTTAAAATCATTATTGTTAATAAAAATTGGAGTAAATCGAAAAAACCCGTGAAATGTTTAAAATCTTAAAAGTAAGTTATTAAATTTGAATTTTATGAATTGCAGAAGCAAAAGTTTCAAACGAGGAAAGAGTCTCGTCGTTTGTCCAGATAATTACAAACAACCTGCAAATGTAAGTCGATAACATGCATTTAATTTTACTCTATAGAGAATTGTTTTGGGAGGTAACTATTACTTCATAATAAGTAAAAGACTATGTTTAATATCGTCCAAAAAACTCATACTTTGTTTTAAACATTTACATAACCAATTGCTTATTTATTTTTAATACCTGTACGTGTACATACGCGCTATTTTCATTTTTGGTTATTTTATTTATTGTACCCTCTAAAGAAATAAGGTTGTATTTGCTTTCACCTAAAAATATTTGTAAACACGCAAACGTTATTTCCAAGCCCAGGGTTAAATAATCATGCAAAAAAGCGTTTACCGCCTGTAACATAAAGGCTGTTATTCTGTAAATTTTCTGCAACATTCGGTTATTTTATTGTAATTCTCTTATGATTAATACAGGATACTCGATCGCTGTGCGATCTCATGTTCTCACATTTTTCGACAATTCTTAACTTTTCTTCGATCTTCTCACTTCTGCCACAAATCTTCGTTTTTCTCTTCTAAGGGTATGTTGTCAACGCCTACTTAATCTGTAGTAAGTAGAAAAGTAAACCTTTCTACAATAAATACATCGATTGTATTATTTATAAAAATTTCCTTTCTTTTTACGTGTATACAAGTATACACGTAAAAAAAAACATATACAGTAACCCGTAAACAGGTTATTGTATATGTTTAATGTGTGGGTAAAATATTACATAAAAAATATATTCGGATAGTATTGAATACATTTTCACGGTTATATCATAGTTTATTTTTAGTGATATACACGCCAATATACCGAAACTATTCTTGTGTAAAAACTTTTTTCTTTAACTTTACATTTCTATACGTGCGAGGGTCTGTCCGTTTTTTCCTTTGTTTTAAATTTCGTGGCATAAATTAAACAACATTTAAAATATAGATTATTACAAATTAGACAATAAACACTTCGAAAACACTTTAACTTTATTGTTTTAAAAACGTAACACAAAGGTTAACACTTCTGCTTGTAATTGATTGAATAATTTTTAAAGATAATTATGGTAAGTATAAAACAAAAATACTTCTTTACGAAAAAAAAGATAAATTGAATTTTAAGAATATTCGTTCCGATTGGGCTTTATCAATATTTGATCATTCGAATTCAATTGTTTGAAAAGAAATATAAATATGCCTTTTTTACGCGTTTTTTGCATTTAAAAAAAATAAGTTCTGTAACGCCTTAAAGATTTCACTGTAATGCTGACTTTTTTTTCTTCATTTCATTACTGAAAGCGTTTTAGCGATGCGCCGACGAAAGAAACCCTTTACAATGCATGCTGATGGCCATGTTCTATCATTCTTCGCAAGAACAAACGTTTTAACGATGCGCCGACGAAAAGAAACCCTTTACAATGCATGCTGATGGCCATGTTCTATCATTCTTCGCAAGAACAAACGTTTTAACGATGCGCCGACGAAAGAAACCCTTTACAATGCATGCTGATGGCCATGTTCTATCATTCTTCGCAAGAACAAACGTTTTAACGATGCGCCGACGAAAGAAACCCTTTACAATGCATGCTGATGGCCATGTTCTATCATTCTTCGCAAGAACAAACGTTTTAACGATGCGCCGACGAAAGAAACCCTTTACAATGCATGCTGATGGCCATGTTCTATCATTCTTCGCAAGAACAAACGTTTTAACGATGCGCCGACGAAAGAAACCCTTTACAATGCATGCTGATGGCCATGTTCTATCATTCTTCGCAAGAACAAACGTTTTAACGATGCGCCGACGAAAGAAACCCTTTACAATGCATGCTGATGGCCATGTTCTATCATTCTTCGCAAGAACAAACGTTTTAACGATGCGCCGACGAAAGAAACCCTTTACAATGCATGCTGATGGCCATGTTCTATCATTCTTCGCAAGAACAAACGTTTTAACGATGCGCCGACGAAAGAAACCCTTTACAATGCATGCTGATGGCCATGTTCTATCATTCTTCGCAAGAACAAACGTTTTAACGATGCGCCGACGAAAGAAACCCTTTACAATGCATGCTGATGGCCATGTTCTATCATTCTTCGCAAGAACAAACGTTTTAACGATGCGCCGACGAAAGAAACCCTTTACAATGCATGCTGATGGCCATGTTCTATCATTCTTCGCAAGAACAAACGTTTTAACGATGCGCCGACGAAAGAAACCCTTTACAATGCATGCTGATGGCCATGTTCTATCATTCTTCGCAAGAACAAACGTTTTAACGATGCGCCGACGAAAGAAACCCTTTACAATGCATGCTGATGGCCATGTTCTATCATTCTTCGCAAGAACAAACGTTTTAACGATGCGCCGACGAAAGAAACCCTTTACAATGCATGCTGATGGCCATGTTCTATCATTCTTCGCAAGAACAAACGTTTTAACGATGCGCCGACGAAAGAAACCCTTTACAATGCATGCTGATGGCCATGTTCTATCATTCTTCGCAAGAACAAACGTTTTAACGATGCGCCGACGAAAGAAACCCTTTACAATGCATGCTGATGGCCATGTTCTATCATTCTTCGCAAGAACAAACGTTTTAACGATGCGCCGACGAAAGAAACCCTTTACAATGCATGCTGATGGCCATGTTCTATCATTCTTCGCAAGAACAAACGTTTTAACGATGCGCCGACGAAAGAAACCCTTTACAATGCATGCTGATGGCCATGTTCTATCATTCTTCGCAAGAACAAACGTTTTAACGATGCGCCGACGAAAGAAACCCTTTACAATGCATGCTGATGGCCATGTTCTATCATTCTTCGCAAGAACAAACGTTTTAACGATGCGCCGACGAAAGAAACCCTTTACAATGCATGCTGATGGCCATGTTCTATCATTCTTCGCAAGAACAAACGTTTTAACGATGCGCCGACGAAAGAAACCCTTTACAATGCATGCTGATGGCCATGTTCTATCATTCTTCGCAAGAACAAACGTTTTAACGATGCGCCGACGAAAGAAACCCTTTACAATGCATGCTGATGGCCATGTTCTATCATTCTTCGCAAGAACAAACGTTTTAACGATGCGCCGACGAAAGAAACCCTTTACAATGCATGCTGATGGCCATGTTCTATCATTCTTCGCAAGAACAAACGTTTTAACGATGCGCCGACGAAAGAAACCCTTTACAATGCATGCTGATGGCCATGTTCTATCATTCTTCGCAAGAACAAACGTTTTAACGATGCGCCGACGAAAGAAACCCTTTACAATGCATGCTGATGGCCATGTTCTATCATTCTTCGCAAGAACAAACGTTTTAACGATGCGCCGACGAAAGAAACCCTTTACAATGCATGCTGATGGCCATGTTCTATCATTCTTCGCAAGAACAAACGTTTTAACGATGCGCCGACGAAAGAAACCCTTTACAATGCATGCTGATGGCCATGTTCTATCATTCTTCGCAAGAACAAACGTTTTAACGATGCGCCGACGAAAGAAACCCTTTACAATGCATGCTGATGGCCATGTTCTATCATTCTTCGCAAGAACAAACGTTTTAACGATGCGCCGACGAAAGAAACCCTTTACAATGCATGCTGATGGCCATGTTCTATCATTCTTCGCAAGAACAAACGTTTTAACGATGCGCCGACGAAAGAAACCCTTTACAATGCATGCTGATGGCCATGTTCTATCATTCTTCGCAAGAACAAACGTTTTAACGATGCGCCGACGAAAGAAACCCTTTACAATGCATGCTGATGGCCATGTTCTATCATTCTTCGCAAGAACAAACGTTTTAACGATGCGCCGACGAAAGAAACCCTTTACAATGCATGCTGATGGCCATGTTCTATCATTCTTCGCAAGAACAAACGTTTTAACGATGCGCCGACGAAAGAAACCCTTTACAATGCATGCTGATGGCCATGTTCTATCATTCTTCGCAAGAACAAACGTTTTAACGATGCGCCGACGAAAGAAACCCTTTACAATGCATGCTGATGGCCATGTTCTATCATTCTTCGCAAGAACAAACGTTTTAACGATGCGCCGACGAAAGAAACCCTTTACAATGCATGCTGATGGCCATGTTCTATCATTCTTCGCAAGAACAAACGTTTTAACGATGCGCCGACGAAAGAAACCCTTTACAATGCATGCTGATGGCCATGTTCTATCATTCTTCGCAAGAACAAACGTTTTAACGATGCGCCGACGAAAGAAACCCTTTACAATGCATGCTGATGGCCATGTTCTATCATTCTTCGCAAGAACAAACGTTTTAACGATGCGCCGACGAAAGAAACCCTTTACAATGCATGCTGATGGCCATGTTCTATCATTCTTCGCAAGAACAAACGTTTTAACGATGCGCCGACGAAAGAAACCCTTTACAATGCATGCTGATGGCCATGTTCTATCATTCTTCGCAAGAACAAACGTTTTAACGATGCGCCGACGAAAGAAACCCTTTACAATGCATGCTGATGGCCATGTTCTATCATTCTTCGCAAGAACAAACGTTTTAACGATGCGCCGACGAAAGAAACCCTTTACAATGCATGCTGATGGCCATGTTCTATCATTCTTCGCAAGAACAAACGTTTTAACGATGCGCCGACGAAAGAAACCCTTTACAATGCATGCTGATGGCCATGTTCTATCATTCTTCGCAAGAACAAACGTTTTAACGATGCGCCGACGAAAGAAACCCTTTACAATGCATGCTGATGGCCATGTTCTATCATTCTTCGCAAGAACAAACGTTTTAACGATGCGCCGACGAAAGAAACCCTTTACAATGCATGCTGATGGCCATGTTCTATCATTCTTCGCAAGAACAAACGTTTTAACGATGCGCCGACGAAAGAAACCCTTTACAATGCATGCTGATGGCCATGTTCTATCATTCTTCGCAAGAACAAACGTTTTAACGATGCGCCGACGAAAGAAACCCTTTACAATGCATGCTGATGGCCATGTTCTATCATTCTTCGCAAGAACAAACGTTTTAACGATGCGCCGACGAAAGAAACCCTTTACAATGCATGCTGATGGCCATGTTCTATCATTCTTCGCAAGAACAAACGTTTTAACGATGCGCCGACGAAAGAAACCCTTTACAATGCATGCTGATGGCCATGTTCTATCATTCTTCGCAAGAACAAACGTTTTAACGATGCGCCGACGAAAGAAACCCTTTACAATGCATGCTGATGGCCATGTTCTATCATTCTTCGCAAGAACAAACGTTTTAACGATGCGCCGACGAAAGAAACCCTTTACAATGCATGCTGATGGCCATGTTCTATCATTCTTCGCAAGAACAAACGTTTTAACGATGCGCCGACGAAAGAAACCCTTTACAATGCATGCTGATGGCCATGTTCTATCATTCTTCGCAAGAACAAACGTTTTAACGATGCGCCGACGAAAGAAACCCTTTACAATGCATGCTGATGGCCATGTTCTATCATTCTTCGCAAGAACAAACGTTTTAACGATGCGCCGACGAAAGAAACCCTTTACAATGCATGCTGATGGCCATGTTCTATCATTCTTCGCAAGAACAAACGTTTTAACGATGCGCCGACGAAAGAAACCCTTTACAATGCATGCTGATGGCCATGTTCTATCATTCTTCGCAAGAACAAACGTTTTAACGATGCGCCGACGAAAGAAACCCTTTACAATGCATGCTGATGGCCATGTTCTATCATTCTTCGCAAGAACAAACGTTTTAACGATGCGCCGACGAAAGAAACCCTTTACAATGCATGCTGATGGCCATGTTCTATCATTCTTCGCAAGAACAAACGTTTTAACGATGCGCCGACGAAAGAAACCCTTTACAATGCATGCTGATGGCCATGTTCTATCATTCTTCGCAAGAACAAACGTTTTAACGATGCGCCGACGAAAGAAACCCTTTACAATGCATGCTGATGGCCATGTTCTATCATTCTTCGCAAGAACAAACGTTTTAACGATGCGCCGACGAAAGAAACCCTTTACAATGCATGCTGATGGCCATGTTCTATCATTCTTCGCAAGAACAAACGTTTTAACGATGCGCCGACGAAAGAAACCCTTTACAATGCATGCTGATGGCCATGTTCTATCATTCTTCGCAAGAACAAACGTTTTAACGATGCGCCGACGAAAGAAACCCTTTACAATGCATGCTGATGGCCATGTTCTATCATTCTTCGCAAGAACAAACGTTTTAACGATGCGCCGACGAAAGAAACCCTTTACAATGCATGCTGATGGCCATGTTCTATCATTCTTCGCAAGAACAAACGTTTTAACGATGCGCCGACGAAAGAAACCCTTTACAATGCATGCTGATGGCCATGTTCTATCATTCTTCGCAAGAACAAACGTTTTAACGATGCGCCGACGAAAGAAACCCTTTACAATGCATGCTGATGGCCATGTTCTATCATTCTTCGCAAGAACAAACGTTTTAACGATGCGCCGACGAAAGAAACCCTTTACAATGCATGCTGATGGCCATGTTCTATCATTCTTCGCAAGAACAAACGTTTTAACGATGCGCCGACGAAAGAAACCCTTTACAATGCATGCTGATGGCCATGTTCTATCATTCTTCGCAAGAACAAACGTTTTAACGATTAGCATTTTTTTTTATTTTCTTCCACAAAATTAGTATATTAACGCCTTTAATTAATACCAACCAAAATGCGTTTTCGGTCTTTTGTTTCTATACTTTTGTAGCAATTTCACTATACAACCCGTTTTTTTGTTTTTATTAAATGTTTCTATTTAACTCTTGAGCGTTTGTGCCCATTATCACTGGTGTGATAAGCCTTTACTATTATATGCCTCACGTTTTTAGATATTTTATATAAGATTAAGATATACACCGTTTAACCGTTATTCGAATTCTCGCACTCACGCACTTACACGTCAAACATCTCGTTCTGTGTGATTCGGCACAATGAAACAACCAGAACACTCGCTTTCCATAAATCCAATTCCTGGGTCTCCGTCCCGGGAAGTGGAATTTTAAAGATTATACAGTCAATTTTAAAGATTAACAGACTTTAAATTGGCGGCCGAAGGGGCTCTGGTAATTACAATTTGCACTCATTAGACAGAATTTCAGGTATTTAATGGATTTGTGAAGACTGCCAAATCCGGATTTACGACACTTTACTGTAATTAAAACAAATATGAAAACTGTCAAGAAACAGGGCCGGATTAACCCACTTTGGGGCCCTAGACATTTTCTTCTTACCGGGCCCCCTCCCTCTCTCACAAGGAATAGAGCGCACAAAAAATATAAAATAATAAATGAAACAAAACTAAATAACGTGAAAAACTAAAACAAATCTTAAATTTTTATTAATAAAAAATATTTAATATACAACAACAAATTTTAGTTTTTCTAGAAAAGTTTAAAACATTGAAATTTATTTTATTAAATGTCTAACAAAAGTTGTTATACAATAACAATATTACCTTAAAATATTAATTGTTTAATTTAATCTTTTTGCTTAATATTTAAATAATATAATATTTTACCCGTGAAAGGTGAATTGAATAATGAAAAAGTTCATTTAAATAAAAGCCAAGATAGTTTTAAAAAAGTAAGTATTTAAATATGAATACATTTTAGTTTACTTTTCTGAATTTTTAAATATCTTATTTAGAAATCTTTTCAAAATAGAAAGTTTGACGGGCCCTTCAAAAAACCGGGCCCTAGACATTTGTCTCATTTGTCTATGCGATGATCCGGCCCTGCCCATAAAAGTGGTGCACTTATTCTAATAAAAAAAAATGAGAGAAACCGCTACACGGCCTTTCTCATATTTATATTGTAAAAACTATTTTATTTAAAGAAAAAAAAATGGATAAAGTTACAGTAGTTTGTTCTTACACATTTTGGAGTAAAGATGTGTTTCTTTTCTGAATGTGTTATTTCATCATTTAAAACTTTCAGTCTATTATATTTAAGTACTATAATAATCAACTAAATGAAAATTATCATATTTGTATTTATATTGCATTATTGTATGATGTAAAAAATTTTATTAAATTACTTTTTAAGTTTAAAGTTTTTTATATATGCATAATAATTACATAAGTTCATAGTGATAAAGCATATCAAGATCAAAAGGATATGCAGATATATTATAAAAATTTATTAAATGAACAGTATATTTTTATTTGTATTTCATATTTTATTACATCAATAATAAAAGATAAGAAAGGTCAAAGGCTAACACCTGCCTCTTTAATTGCTAGATTTGAAATTTAAAACAAAACAATATACTGTATAAAAAAAGTACAATACAATTGGCAGACTCTTATGTTGAGTTTGCAGTGGCATTTGATGAACTGAAGTGTAGAGTGAAAGTGGAAAAGATACGGCTAATTTTGTAGCTTACTCGTGGATTTACTTGCATATAAATTTGTTAAATATTTTATTTTTCTTCTGCTTTTCATTTTTAACATGAAAGATATAAATTTTTGTCATGATTTTTTCTTTTAATTTATTGCAATTTTGAATATGGTCATTTGTAATATATTTGTTAAATTTTTTAAAATAAAATTTTTTTATATCAATGTTTTGATTTTTCACCACATTATAATATTAGTAGAAAATATCTTCCATGTCTAAAAACATATGAAAAGTTGTATTATTACAAAAAAAACATGGAATTTTTTTAAAACTTTTAATTTCAACTAATTTTGAATATTCTGATGGAGGACTTTCTTTGGATCCTACTGATGTAATACATTAGTTACAGGTTTTTCAGGTTTGTTTTATGTTTGTTATTAAATAACCAGATATATTATATAATGAATTCATTTCTGCAGTGTTTAGAGACATATTTTCAGCCTCAAAATTTTCTGGTATAATAATTTAATCATATTTTTTTGTGGGTTTTTTGATCACATCAAGAGATTCTGATAAAAGCTCTCTGTCATTATTTTTGACACATTTTTTTAAATTTTGAGATACCGAAATTAATTTTAAATTGTTCTTAAACGGAAGTGCAGTTTGAGTCACTTGTTTTGCACGCACTAAACTAAATAAATTTTCTAAGCAGTCTTGGGTGAATCTTGATGTTAGTAAAAAAAGATATTGTTTGTTAATTATAAGTACGTGTTGCAAATCTAAAATTGATTAAGTTGTAACCAGCGCTCCAGTTTTCCGAGGTTCCCAAATAGATTTATCTCCTACCTTGATAGTTTTAAACTTTTCAATAAAATTTTTAAAAAATGTTATTGACTCCTTATACTTCTGTACTCTATTCATACTTATAGCAAAAAATGGATGCCTTGATGTTGCTAATTTAAACCAGTTTTCAACAGCATCAATAAACCAAGTAGTTGTTAAATATTCTGGTTTATTTACTTCTTCTAAAAAAATCTTAATCCACTGCTTACATCATGACTGATGACATGTGTAGATATTGCCATCACATTTTCAAAAAATGAAAGTGAAAACAAGTCTTCTTCACTAAACTTAGGAGCTAGTTTGAAATTTAAGTTTTGTTGTTGATCTAGCAATTCATTTATATGCTGTGATGATATTATATCAGTTGGAAGATTGAATTTTTCTTTTGTTTCTTCTGATATTTTTATAATTTTATTTGTTATTAGCATACTTTTTACATTTTTAAATAACAGGATCTCTTGGAAAACAATTCATGGTATATCCTTTTGATGAAGAATTTGAGCAACCAAAGGCGTTTAACACCAGGCATTATTTAAGTGATATTTGCAGAATAAAATTAAAGGGTATATTCTAAAACTAGATTCAAAATGACTTTTAAGACACCTTTAATGCATTCAGCAGAATAACAATACAAAATACTAGTATGTAAAAATCATTTGTATAATGAATTTTTATATGCCTTCTAAATTGTATTTGTTTTACAAATGATATTTTAAATTATCACATACCTGTATTACCAAATAAATGCTGCAGTGTTTTATTTATATTTCTTTATTATGGTAGTTTGTTATTAATATTTTATTAAAAAAAATAACAATTCTATTTACTGTATCATAATTATAACTAAATATTGTATTGTATATACTATAATATTCTATGTTTGGTTACAAAGAAAAATCTGCCATAGTTCCCAGCAAAGTACCATACGATTAATTTATCCCAGAAACCAGAGAAAAATATATGCTGCAATTTATTTGATAATCATCACTGTTATTACCATTTTCACACTCATAATCCCATGCACGATGAGCAGTGGGCAACAGCAGAGACAAATTCTTACATTCATTCATTCATTAATCAACTTTCTCCTACTCTATCCGGACATATTTCTTTTGATTCAAATACATGCTAAATCTAAGTATATTTCTTCTTGATCCAAGCTTTCAATAAGGTCCAAAATACTAGTGTGTCTTTGTATTGTTATTGTACAAGATGTATTAAAGAAGTCTTACAAGTAGTAGAATTAAATTTGTTTTAAGCACGATAAGAAACTAATTTTTTAGATACTACAGTACATGTAAATGTTTAGTTTTATTATAAATAATACTTTTCTATAGCAATATTTTTATATGTTTAAGGTTTATGACCATTTCTCTTTCATGTATATAATTTATCATGTTACAACAAAACTACAGCATAATTATTACAGTACTCCAGACAGATAAAAATAAATGTTCTAGCGAATGAAGCTTAAGTTATTCTAGCAAAAGAAACATGCAAAATTTAACAATTTATGCTTAGTTAAACACAAAAAATTCTTTAACCATACACGTCCTTCGTGGATGGATGGTTTCCTAAGGAGCAATAATTTCGGAAAAATTAATTAATAGAAAATTAAATTTGGTTAATTTTGCTACCTTACACTAATTTTTCTACTTCTTTTTGTACAATAGAAACATTTTATATATTTTTTTTCGTTTTAATAACATCGTTTAAGCGGATATCGGATCTGATGTAAACAGCTACGCTAACTATCGATATTTTTCATTTGTTGCCTTATATTAAAGTTTAAATATGAACGTAAACATAAAAATCTAGCAAATCCAAATTTGTCAAATGTGTTCAAAATTGTCTAGATTTCTTTAAAAACGACTTTAAAAAACACTTCCTATTCAAAATATAGAGCCACGTGCACTTTTCGACTGAACATGGCGAATTTTAACCACGTGATACAACTAACCAATAGAAAATTTGACAACCCATTGTCGCTACTCTGATATCTAGGTACTGTAGTAGAGCCTATATATGAAAACTGGTAAGACTGATAGCCACTTAGTGTAAGGACGGATAATCAGTGGCTATTATAATATAACATATTAATATAAATTAATTAAATAATAGCAAAGATAATTCTACTAACTTACATTATAATTATAATCTAATTTTTAACAAAACATTTAAAGTTAGTTATCTCTATCTCAAGTGTTAAACCGAACCAAAGTTAAGTTTACTATGTAAATGTGTAAGAAGTTTTACTGATTCATAGTGACCAGTCTAAATAATAAAAGTTTCTTAAGTATTTTGAAAAAAAATGTTCTATTTTTTTAAAAAAGAACCATAAGTTGCTGGATAGATGGATAGACAGATAAAACTTTATTGCGCCAAAAATACATCCGCGCTGGATCCAGCTGGATTTATTTTGATCTAGCAAAAATCCAGCTGGATTGAAAACACCGCTAGATTGCAATCCCTACGCTGGACATTTATGGGAAAAAAGCCTAAAACGTTGACAATGTGAATTTAATACTGTGTTTCGATAGAATACAAGGTGAAGTATCAAAATTTTTAATTCATTTATTTACTAATATAAGATAATTAATATAAAAATATATTTGCTGCTGCTGTAAATTTGCAGGTGTCGTATCCTGCTACATTGTCCGATGATACCAGACATATTATTAACAACTTATTGCAAAAGATATGTTTATAACTAATTGCATTTAACACATTGAAATTTTTTGTGTCCTTAGTATGCAGTGCCGTGTCTTTTTTTTTATTTAACTACACCGAATATTTTGTTTGCTACATGCAACGAACTACTGTTATACATTTAAGTCTCCAGTATAACTCCGTGTTTTTGTTGGTAGGAAAAGCATTCATTCGTTTAGAGATAAAATCTTATATTTATTTCTTTATCCTCCTCTTTTCTTTCTTTGCTTTCTAAGTTATCCTGTTCTATCTTTACTATAGAAATCTGTTTCCCCCCTGAGTTATTTCTACTCTTTATAACGACTCTAGTGTGTGTGTTTTCTCACTGTCTTTTCATTTTTCTTTCTCTCACCTCACTTGTAGGTTTTTTTTCGGTTTTGTTTTTTTTGTTTACCCTGTTCTTTAACTGATCTATATTCTTCTTTCACTGTCAGTTATTTGTGTTTTTGACCGTTCTAAATTTCTTTTTCTCTTTCTTTCTGTACTCTTGCTTCTTGCTCCATTTTTTGAATTTTTGAAAAAGTTGGATTCGGACATTTATCGTTTTTATCATGACTTTGATTACAATTATAGCATAGGGGCAATCCGTAATTAAGTGATGGGGACTTTTACATCTGTGACAGTTTAATTTCGCATTCTCTGATCTCATGGTTCAAGCTTCCCCATCTCCTACATTGCTTTTTCATCCCCTTGTAATATAGCTCAATTTTACTTCCCAACCGCTCTATGTAATTGGGTAATAATTTTCTAGTTTTGAGGATAGCACGATATGTTCCTGTTCTAATTTTGATGTTCTCATGAGTTATGGTGTTATCTAATACTTTCACAACTTTCCCGTTTTTTAAATGGGAAATAGAATCTTTTCTATAAGACATTTGTCTGCCTCGTTAGTGACATACTTAATAGTAACAGTAATGAGAACTTCCTCAAGAGTTTTGCATAAGTATTTGTAATCTCCTACTTTTAGAGTGTGTCCCACCATTTTCTTATTGTCTTCAACAGATAAAAATCTTATCTTAACAAAGTTTCTGGGATTGAAACATTTTTTAATTAAAGTTTATTTAGATTTATTAATTATTACAAATCAGCAACATGCTGGACAATAAGTAACTTCTATGGATCAGCTTATACATTGGTATAAACATTTTGTACAACAGTTTAAATGCAATTACATTATAAATTCAGAAAGTCATGTGTACCCAAGGATATTTACAGTAACAAGCTATATACAATTACTTAAATTTATCTTTGTATACTAGTACATTTTTCAATTAACAGGACTTATACTGGAAAATTATAGATGCAGGTATTTACTCTTACAGATCAGAAATAATATTTAACACATACACTTTAAGCTAGTGTTTCGGACTTGTTTGTCCCTCCTCAGCAGGCATTCAAAAAGCACTTTCTATAATTAACAATTAAAATGTTTTTTTGTTACAATTATAATTAAAATAAACACATTAATTTTCAGACAATAAAATAATAAAATTCTTACAGTTTCTGTATTTTCAAACTTCTTTAAAAATTCAAATATACTTGTAATCCACATTAACCATGAATATACAACATCTTTTTCCTCTGTTATATCATAATTTTCTTCTTTTCTATAACACGACGAAAAAGGTGTTGTATATTCATTTAATTGCAATTGTAACCCAAAGAAAACATATATTGGAGAAACAAAAAGAAAATTAAAAATAAGATTAAGTGAGCATATTAGAGAAATAAAAGGAAAATATGCAAATTCATCAGTGGCTGAACATTGTAATATGGAAGGATGTGAAATCGATTTAGATACGGTTAAAATAAGGGAAAAAAAGAAAATAATTATAAACGTCAGTTATATGAACATATAAATATAATCAGACAAACAGAAAGAATAAATAACAATACCGGAAGAGAAATCCACCCATCCTGGAGAAGCATTATAGAAGAGGGAGGGATGGGAAAGTATAAAAGGAGAAATTTGGAATGAATTGTAAATATAGAATAAGTAAAAAAGAATAATCAAAAATGTAAGTAGTTAATGTAGAAACTTTAGATGAAATTACAATTATAAATTTAATAAGATTAATTATGATGTATAAAAAATAGGTATACGGTTCGAATTATATGGTTAATGTGGATTACAAGTATATTTGAATTTTTAAAGAAGTTCGGAAATACAGAAATTGTAAGAATTTTATTATTTTCTTGTCGGGAAATTAATGTGTTTATTTTAATTTTTAATTATAATTGTAACAAAAAAACATTTTAAATGTTAATTGTAGAAAGTGCTTTTTGAATGACTGCTGAGGAGAGACAAACAAGTCCGAAACACAAGCTTAAAGTGTATGTGTTAAATATTATTTCTGATCTGTAAGACTAAATATCTGCATCCATAATTTTCCAGTATAAGTCCTGTTAATTGATCAATGTACTAGTGTACAAAGATAATTTAAGTTATGATAAAGGACACAAATGCATAATAATTGAATATATACAATTACATACAAGGGTGGGTATCATGACATAAGGACATTGCATAGAGAATAACGAACCTACATTGTAAGAGGTTATACAAAAGTTGCATAATGAACAAAAATATTTTATATGGGTTACAGAGATAAAACTTATAACACTATTATACTTGTACAAGAATGTAGTATTTACATTTCACTGTAATGGATAATTACATAATTACAACAGTATACAAAACAACAAAAGAACAGTTATTGCCACTGATCATTAAAAATGTAATTATTGTTAACATTTTTCCAAATGACATTTTCACTGCCATAGTAAAGTGTTTGTAATCTGCTTTCGATTTGAGGTTAGCTTTGTCGTGGATTTTATTTACAATAAGGGTTGCGTTCAATCTGTTATTTTCGATGATGAAAGCGCATCTCGCTTTCCAAATGAGCCTCTTGATCAAAGCAGTTATCCAGTTAGTTAAATAATTATTTTGATTTTTGATGCGAAAATTTTAATGGAATTTGACGTTATGCCAGGAGATGTGAGTTCTAAAGATTTTGTTTACCCAGAACCATGTGTGCTTAGCGATGTCGCTTTCAGAGAAGACGTGGCAGATACTCTCACTGTAATCACATCGAAGACAATGAGCATTACATAGGTGCTGTTAAGTGTGAGGATATTCCCTAGTCATCACGATATTGTTGATGATTCTCCATGTGGTTTCCTTCCATTAAGCAGGTAGTCTACCAATGTTAAGCCACGTTTCATCCCAGTTAATGGAAGTGTCGTTGATGTTGATATTAATGCTTTGTTCGAAGATATTTATATAGACTGAAGTCAGCCTAGTCCTCTCGCTAATTTGGTTGTAGTTAATTAATTTATTTACAATGTCTCCAGTTTTTTACCTTCTGGAGTTATCAAGCAAGAAAGGCGTATATGTCTATTAAAGTAATATACGTTTTCTTGTCAGGCCCAAGATATAAAGTGTGATATTCACGTAAAGCGCTTGTCCTCCTGATTGAGAGCAATATATTTTACACCACTATAATACACTTTGCATCCAATAAATCGCGATCAAAACACGGAGCACATATGCTATTACTGTGACAGGTGTTGTATATGACCACAGGAAAAATAATCGAACGAAAAATTTTTCGATGCAGAAATACAAGCATCCAAAGATTTGTATAAACAAGAAGAATAATTTTTATAGTTGCCGCAAGTAACCACAAATCCATACATACGATTATTGTAGCTTAAATATAAAACTAATTCTCTCTTTAAAAAGTAATTTGTATAAAGTATCAGCCAATCATATCTTCTTAAAAAACTAACAACCAATCGTATCTAACATCGTTGATAAAGAAAAATATATATATATATACACACACATACTCGAGTTAAATTAAAAATGGAAAGAATAAACAATCAAATGAGCCACCACATACCACCACTTAACAGGTGAAGTGAACAAAGGACACTACTTGACGGATTTACGATGAGATCCCCCACTTGATAAGGTTTACACGACTTATTTGTAATCTTTTTGGTATCGTTAAAAATTTTTTATAATTCATTTTGTATCATTATTTTACATTAAATTCTATACAAAATTAATTTTATACTCCAAACTGCATGGAACCTATACTACTTATATGTACTAAATATAAAAATTTCAATATGCATTTTGCCCACGCTTCCATTACCCTCTGAGCGTTCTGATAATCCATACACTTCCTTGAAATATACAGTATGTACCACTAGCAACATCGTATCTTAATATAGTGGACATGTTCTGCTTATTGATATATATAAATGTAATTAAAATGAAAAAATAATACTTAATTCATCTATTTCATTTTTAAATGAATTTTTTTTTTCAACAGGATTCAATAGTAATTGCTTTAAAAATTTGAAGAATAGAATTCTTAAGCATGTACGCCTGTGTAGAAAAAGGAATATCTGAAGGAGTAAATGAAACGTTTATCGAATTTTGGCGTACCAAATCATTCAATTTGCCATCGATTTCTAACCTTCTTAACTATATTCTACTTATTAATGAATTTTGAAATCGTGTCTTATTTCCAGTTTAGAGTGGTATGTTTATGAACATTGTAGTACAATATATTTATCTGAAGGTGAGTACAGTAATTTAAATATAAGTCGTAACTTTTCATTCCTTCCGTAAATTGTTTACACTGAAAGTCCCAAAATCAAAAAAACTATGTAGCAGGAGACAACCCAGCCATATTACAAAATTGACATCACGACTGGGTCAACGTCTGATCGTCATAAACGTCAACATTGGACTTTGTCTCCCTCTCTGCTGCAAACTAGCTACTGTCAACAGACGTGGGTCTTCGACAACAGAACTGTGGCAGTAGGTCAAAGACCTCAACACGATCATCACAGTTGTACATCGTGCTTTGGCACTAATAGCACATGTTACGCGCCCGCGTTGGAATCGTCCTGTGAAAGTTTGTTGGTTCGACTTCTGCTGACCTGTTGGGAAGCGCATGTTAAAGTTAACCATAATTGAAAGCTTTAAGAAAACTTGTCGGTCAAGAAATCTTTAAAAAGAGAGAGAGAAAGAGAGAGTAATATGGAAAATTAAAATTATACTGTCCAGAGGGACGTATAATTTTAAAGAAAGTAGAGAATAATCTGAGCCAGACAGTTTATGGGCCCGAATTTTTAAAAATTTGTAACTATTAAATTTATTGTTTCGAGAGTTTAATTAATGTAAACATCCCCAATAGGAAAAGACTCTCCTTGCCGAGAATCGCGTCCAACATTGCCTGTAATGTCAACAATCTGGTGTGAAAGTTAGCAAGTCATTACGAAACAACGGGGAAAAATGCAAGTCATCATGTACCTGTGACTTAGAATGAAAACACCGGATGTTCGACAAAATAAATAAAACAATAGTCAAGTCACTTACCTTAACGTATCAGTTACCAATGTTCCCTCTAAGCTGCGCAGCCGAGCACTGCTCAAATTGTTGCCGCGCACGCTAATTTACGTGCCGTGCAGGCGAGCATGCACACTGATTTGAATTGTTCACTTATTTCTCACTCTGTCTGCAACATGATGATTGCTACGTATACTTCGATTAAATATATTAAATCATTGACAAAAAGGTACTATTTTGTATGGAAGTATGTTTTAAAATAAATTTTAATCTCTACTTTATAATTAATTACTTTAATTTTTATAGGAAAAAATGAGATTATATATATATATATACATATATATATATATAATATGCTCAGAAAAATTTTTGCTCAGAGAAGTATATGTTCCCGCTCAGCTACAAAAGAAAATTAGAAGGATCATTGTCCATTACAGCCGCCATATTGGAAATTCGTGCATCAAATGTGCATATGCGACGCGCCATACCTCTATTTTTTCTAGTGCTACATTTTTCTGTAACTTTGCAAAACTATTGCATTAGTTACTTAAGTAACCATATTTTGCCGAAATAACAGATTTTTCTTATGACTATTTATTTAAAAATAATATATCTTGCCTTATATATCATATCATTGATATGACTTGCAGCATCATTCTATTTTTAAATACCAGAAAATCAGGCATAATAAGGAAAAAATGCCGAAAATTGCTCGAAATATTAAAGAATTATCAATTTAGTGCATCTTTATGCAAATTTACTCTGATTTCCGGCTTTCTAACTTCCCATTCTTAACTTAACTTGTTTTGTTTTAATGTAATATAATTATTATTTTCATCGACATTAAAACAACACAAGACCCCCATTTCAAATATCGAATTTTCCCTACATTCGAGTTTACATAAATTAATATTACCTCTTTTTTTCTACCTTTATATTAAAAGACGAATTCTTTTGTTCCGGCATCCACATTAAAGAACTTCACGAACAGCACTCGATAAGCGACAGGAAAAAGAGGAAAGCCGTCGTGACCTGTCCCTTTTAATCAAAATACTCCTCCAATCACAATCGTTAAAACAAAAGTAAATTATTTCAATCCATCTTCGGACTAAAAAATTTTTAAGAAATATGTAAATATTTCCTAAAATTATAAAAACGTTTGCAAGAAAACAATAAGAAATAAAATCTTATAATATACTAACGCAGCAACACCTTATTTGCTATCCTGCCTGGCGTCTACAATACATTTTTAGTTAACTATGACGTCATGCCATACATCATTGATTTCCATTATTTTACTCGTATTTAAATTAATGTTATTTTTACATTGAATTGTCTCAACGTGTTATTTAAATGTTCTCAAATATAAATCTTTTTCTCTGTATAGAATTTTTATTTTACTTTTATCAATAATGCATTTATTTTCTTCACAATGCCCCACGGATATTAGAGAGGTTACGGCCGACGTTTTCAACGCGTAAACGTGTACGTCGGACGTTCAGCGCCGCTTTCCTATATGCCCAGAAGTTTGACAATGGCGTTTTGAACGTCAGTGGAATCACGCTCGACATTCCAAACGCTATTGTCAAACTTCTACGCTGAACGTCCGACGTACACGTTTTCGCGACGAGAACGTCGGCCGTAACCTCGCTTAGTTAACATCAAGAACTTGTAGTTGCTTTTAACCATAATAAATCCGACGCACAGTGGTTTTTAACTTTAGCAGCTGATTTTTATGTCATGGTGTAGAGTACATCAAGCACCTACCAGTACATGTAATTTGACCTTTAGCACATTTAGAAGTTAAACTTGCAGTGTAAGATAACCAAATAGTATAAAGTTTTTCTATAATTGATACAATGACACTGTGATGCGATAACCTTTTGTCTTGTATGTTTAAACCTAAAATTTTCATATTTACGAAGAGAATTTTTCACGAAATTGATATTTGATTTATCTGATGCCATACTCTTGATTGTACGTTTACCACGAAAGAACTCACGATGATACTTCCTGGAAAAAATTATATTAATAATTTATTAAGTCCATCCGTCTGAAAACAATAAGTATTTTTTACCTTGTTGAAGTCACTTGTAAAGTTGGGCTGTCAAGACGAATGCATTATCATTTGAATGAGATACAAATAAATATCGGGAAGCAAATGTTAATTGGGCGTTATGCGTGGATAACAAACTGTACAGTTACTGCACTTTACTGTCGTGACAACTTGCGCACTTCCGCAAAGAAGACATTACGTTGTATGCGTAAAAATATGTTAAACCAAAACATTTTATCGTCTAACAACTGCTGTTCCATCTGTACTTTCGTATTTATTTAAATCAATTAGAATCGATCTTTTGCGTTCTCCAATGATTACAGAACTTTCTGTTTTAATGTTGAACCGAATATTAATTATGCTTATTTAGTCAAATAGTACACACGTCTATTCGATATTCCGAACGAATACTTTTTTCAAAAATAAGCTGTCGACCAAATAATCTCCCTTTAGTTCAGAGAAAAAGTATAAGAGAGAGGAATGGAAGGAATTTAACCAACCTTTTTCGAACCTGATGAAATGAGGAAATTGTATATTTATTTGTCTAAAATTTTAAGTAATGAATTTTTAAACTTTATATTTCCAATATTTTAGTACTGTTTTGTACTTGCATTATTTAGCAGTACAACTTATATGTATTACATTCAAAAAATTTTTTGTGGAAGACACCGGATCTCTTGCTGGAGTACTCTGTTACGATTACCCACCGAAATGTAATTTCCCAGAGTTCACTATAGTTAATCTTCAGCAAAGAGATTTCAACAACTCAAACTTCATTCTTCGATTTCCTGTTCTTCGTATTACTTCCGTCTCACCCTCGGTTTTCACATTTTCTTAGCTGTTTTCTGCTATTATTTAAGCGAAGTATTTGACTTTTTCAGAAATGGCTGTCGTGTCTTCACTCTGCTGGCAACACTAAACAACACTTTTTCCTAACATCGTCTTTAATATTATTAGAATTTACTTTTCTAGTTTTGTCGCATAATAATATTTTAAACTATAAAAACGCATACAAACTTTATTATTGATTACAAAACTCTACCTTTTATCATATGAGTAGTGTTTTGGAACTACTTGGGGTTCTTAATAAATGTTTTGGTAATTTTGCAGCCATTCACATCTGAAAGCCTTATGAGGCAAATTCAGCCGATCACGTCTAAACGCCCCGTATTAATTTTTTGTATTCGAATATGTGAAAATTTAATTGTTGGCTACGACTCTGCTACAATATGCAAAACAGCCTACAATAAAAAGTCGTCTATTCTAAGGAAGACTGTTAGTTGCTGGTGTTGGAAGGGGCGAAAATGAAGGACCCACCAGTAGCCAAGCGGTTTCGTTTTCTGAGCACAGGGAGTTCGATTGTGGTTTCGCGGCTCGCTAAGAGGGCTGGCCAATTGGAATTTCTCGTTTTTTCCATGTCTGTAAAGGGGCCTTCACACGTTAAGGAAATGCTTTGAGGAATAACTGCGCAGGCCTGGCCTTGAGAAATTCCTGTTAGTGTGTGAGGGAAAACTGTAGTTTCGGCGAACTGTACAGTCCGCCGGAGTAGAAACGAAAAGCCATTTGATTTTCCTGCACAGTTTTGGACTGCACAGGCCAACCGTAACGTGTGTGTCGTCGTTTCCGTTCAGTTGTGAGGCTGCTGAGCAAGAACAATCATCCCGTGTATGTTTAGAAGAATTTTAAAGAATTTGAAAAGTGAACCATGCCTTTGGAGTATTAAAAGTAAAGATTATCATCACAAAAGCGAAAAAGGAGTTGCCTATCTATGTTTAATTGAAAAATTGAAGGATATTGAGCCACATGCTTACAAAGAAAGTGTACAAAAATTAATAACATCACAGATGCATATAGGAAGGAAATGAAGAAAATCAAAGCATCAGTCAAGTCAGGATCAGGAACTGATGAAGTATATGAACCAAATGTCTACAAGGACTTATTTTATTAATAGGACTTATTATACAGGTGACCTGGTTCTGCAAATTTAACAAACCTGATCAGTATTTTTCACTAAATATTAAAAAAATTATTACAACTTTTTAATATTTTGTTTTAGAAATTGTTGGCTGTAAACCTGCTGATGAGGGACCAACAGGTCCGAAACACAATTATTTCGTGTAAAATGTGTACAGGTTAAAAATAAAGACTGTTTTTTTCTGATTAGGTTTCTTAAATTTGTAGAACCAGGTCACCGGTATATTAAGTCCTATTAATAAAATAAGTCCTTGTGGACGTTTTACATACTAAACTGTATAAGGACACAGAGGCATATGAATTAATATATGAACCAAAGTTGTGGTATTTCAAATTATTAACGTCTGCCTTTTGCCAAATACCTTAAGGTCGCCGTGAGCCTCTCATGGGGTGAAATTGCTGCTCGCATTATAGCTGATAGCGAGGAAAGCGGTGTTAGAGAAATGGCATACAGAATGTCTGTAAAATGTTTACAATATTTACCTTCATTTATGGCGTGGGATACATTTTATGTAAACACTAACTTGATTCTTACAATCATCAGTGTCGGAGTTACTTACATTTTAATAATTGTCAAATTAAATATATGTATTATTCGGATAATTTTTATTATAGCAATATTGCATAATCTTGTATCGTTTGAAATATTCATATATTAATCTATTCCATGCGAATCTTGGGATTATATTTTGAAGTGTGCCGAATTATTGGGGGCTAGATTAGCAAGATTTTATACTTACAAAAAATTATTTAATTTTTTGTAAGTATAAAATATAAAGTTCGAACATTGGAGACGCAAATAGGTGAATGGGGTCTCAGAGAACATGTGTTTTGAATGCCTCAATATCCTTGGTTATATCCCGCAGCGATCTACCCACCAGTTGCAGTGACCAATCGCTGCCTTCGTTTTGCTGAAAACCCTATGTTACGTTCTTATACAGGGTGGGCCAACGAAAACGAAACGGCAGAGTGTTCGTGTTCGTCCAAGCAAATCGCTCGGACAGGTCGATTTTATTCTCGAGGGGACATCTTTCGCAATAAAGTTTTTGCGATTCTGAATACAACAGACAACAAAAACTTTTTAAAAACTCATTTATTTTGTATTAACTAAACAAACATTTATTTCGAAAAAAATGTTTGTTCAGTTAATATTCAGATTCGCAAAAACTTTACTGCAAAAGATGTCTCCTCGAGAATAAAATCGACCTGTCCGAGCGATTTGCTTGGACGAACACGAACACACTGCCGTTTCGTCTTCGTTGGCCCACCCTGTATATACATTTGTGAAGTCGAGTCGCCGTGTCATTTAGAATATTTTGTATAGTGGGGATGACATATGGGCTTCACATGGTGATCTTAAAGGTCAGCCTCGACTGAAAGTGTGAGGTTAATGGCATACAAAATTTTTATCTTATTAAACAAAATGTTTTATTCGCAAGGACTCAACTTTTGTCGAGATGTTTCGGCAAGAGTGTAGATAGATTTCTAGAATTCTGAGTCGGTCGAGAATCATGCCTAATTAATATTAGGCATAAACAATTTAATGATTAATTGTTTAGTAATCGATTTGACTTTCTTTTTTGCTCGGTTTTAATCAAAAATGATAATTTGGTGCACGTCTCCTTGAAATAGTGTCGCACACCACAGATTGGAAAACACTGGTATAACTTATTATGAAATTACAGAACGTAATTCTACTAATTGGAAACAACGTTAACGTCTAATCATATTATTAAGGAAAGAAAGTCGGGAACTAATGACGGTTACTGTCACTAAAGCTAAAAAAATAAACAGAAGTAATTTCTCTAATACAGTATATTTTTTTCTATAAAACAAATCAATTTAAATATTAACAATTTCAATTTTGAAATAAACTCAATACTTTTCAAAGTTAACTAACAGTGGGTTTACCCATCCTGTTACAATGATATTTATTTCATCTGTTTAGAATTTAAGAAATGTTAATTACTTTATCATAGAGAACATGCTGCAAGGACTCGTTTCGATAGAATTTATAAAACTGCTTTATGTAAATCGAATACTTACTAACTTGGTTTCCATCAATTTGCGCTTCTACTTTAATTTTAACTAATTTAATAACCAATCTCCGTTAGTTTTATGTTTCTGACAAAATCTCCATCTCACGGAAATATTGACTCAAAATTTAAAACAGAGTTTAAAATCCAAATTATTTCTAAACAAAAATTTTTAAATTAAAATTTAAAAACATCTGGAATCAGTTGGCTTACGATTAGAAAAGTTTGTATTGTTTGTATTTGTTGCATACTGTTTACATTTCTATTATATACATCCAACACATTAATTCATTATTTCACTGTCGTAGTTTTAATATTCTTGTTATAAAAGTGTATCTAATTTTAAAAGAAAAGCTTAATACAATTTTAAAAAAATTGGGCAAACAATATAATTATAAGTACAACCTTCACTTTTTGGTAGACTCCTTTAATAATAAAAAGAAACTTTTGACAGGTTGTTTAGAGTAGAATTTAATTAAAATATCTTATGTATAAAGTATTAATAAGTGTTTGTTAAAATAACGTCTTTGTTTCAAACATTTTAATTTTATTTTAATAATTTTACATTTTTTTTCTGTTTAAATTTTAACGAGTGTTTTAATAAAGGTAAATATTACAAAAATATATTTTTCAATTTGCACAATATAATATTCCAGTTTTTCTTTTGTATATACTCGAGGATCCTTGTAAACGCATTTGCTGAACGACAGGGATCTGCGGACCAATTGTGCCGAGAAATCTAAGCTAAAATTACACAATAAGTTAGACTAAATAATACATAAAACTAAATACCTGTACAAACTACAGGCTCTAGATAATTGCTGCAACAGGAAGTAAATAGAAAATGAGTGTAAAATTTAAACATTTAGCACCAATACTTTTTGCATGACGTGCGGATGAAACTACAAACCGTGCTACTGGAACGAATTTCACGTATAATTGTTAGTATTTAAAAGTGAATAATTATCAGAGCAACATACTTTCTGACCTTAAGATGACATTATCTTTTTTTCTCGGGTCGACTCGTAGCATTGATATTAACTTTTCACTTAACTAACGGAAATGTAGTTGTATGAAATGTTGTCTCCAAAGTTAAACGCTTACTCAAATGAAATGTTGAAATTAAGTAAAAAAATTATGTTTAATTCGTTATAATTTCAAAAATGCTACCATTTTTAGATAATATTTTCTATTCGCGTGAAATTTAGACAGATTTTACACTCGAAGAATGTAAAATATTAATTTATTTGTACAGTGGACCCCCGATATAACGCGCATGTCGGGCGAGAAACAATACCGGCGTTAAGCCGGATGCACACATGCGGCGCGGCAAGGAAAAGCGGCAGAATGACGTCACTTTTTCTCGGGCCGCAAAAGTTGGTCGAATTCTATCTCTGGCGGCGGTCGCCGTCAAGACGCGTTTCTATCAGCCAATAACAGTTCGTCTGGTAGTCACGTGAGAAAATACAACCACGTGGTGTTTCAATGGCGGAACGTTCGACGCGATTAACCGAGATAACAAATATCAGAATAAAGAGGAAAAGATAATAAATTTAACACAAATTCTACGCAAATAATCATATATAATCTAATTCAAAGAACAAAACAACCGAATCTTACGTGAAATAATATTCTTTACCGAGAGATCTTAATCGAGGAATAAGCCTATTCTGTCCAAGTTCTCTTTCCATCCAAGCAAATATCTATAATCCAAAATCTTCGTTCGATTTTTCGACAAAATCTTCTAGCTAAATAAAGCAAGTGCCGTACAAAACAAAGTTTGTAAATACGTGGATAACGGCAGTGTCAGTATCGTTCGCCATCTTGGATTCTGAACGCATGTGCCGAAATGTGAGCGGATTGCCGCTTGTGTGGTTGCACTGCCGCGCTGCAAAGACGCGTTCGCGATACCGCTTTTCGCTGCCGCGCCGCGCGTGTGCATCTTCCTTTATAATGTGAACCGCGTTATACCGAGCAGCGCGGTGTAACGCGGTTCACCTCTTTACTATAGCAATGTCAAGCTTTTCTTTCACACTGTAAGCTTTTCTTTTACTCATCATGCATACAATAATTAAACACTATTCAAAATACATGCAGAAACTCAATACATACACAATTACTCAATACGTAGGAACAATAAAATGCGCTGCTCACTAACGCCGCACGGACCTGTATAAACGTGTTTGAGCTTATCGCGTCGCGAACATCGCCCGCGCTATAACCGAGTTCGAGGTATAGTAAGCAGCGCTATAAAGAAGGTCCACTGTATTTTACTTTGAAATATTAATATTTCTGTTAATTTATTCCTTAAAGTGGAAATAGCTTAACTGTCTTTTATCAAAGCAACCTTAAATGGCTTTACTTAGAATTGCGCCCAATATATATTTTTAGAGTTCACAAATGTATAGTAAAAACGTCTTCTTGTATTTTTTAAATAATAGACATATTTCTATTAAAAATTATCACTGCGACACGCGACTTTTACAAAATAAAAAAATTCCGCCAACTAGTTGCTTAACTTTACAGGCAAAATTAAAAACTTTGGTGCCGCCATCTGTTCCTATATTTTATTTTTAAAAGCTTTTTAACCTAACTGCATTTGTCTCTAGAAGCCAAAGATAACTACAAGATTTTCAATAGCTTTGCTTCTTATGGCTTTTAAAATAATTGATTGACAGTTATTAGCAGCTTTAGAATATGTAGTGTCTTTACCGTTTAATAATTATAATATTAGGAAGTGGAGTGGTTGTGTTTAGTATCGATATTAACATATTACGCTTTTATCGAAACGTTTTTCTCTCGGTTCTAATCGATACAAAGTTTAAAAAGGAAATGCCGTAACCTATAATAAAGAGAACCACTTAAGAAAGCCTTATGTGATATTTAAGAATGAATTATTCGTATTTGAGACAGTGGCGTAGCGTGGCTGTCAGCCGCCCGGGGCGGAAAAAAATTTTGCCGCCCCCTTATTTAGGTATCTCAATTTAAAAGACTAAAATATACAGTAATTCTAAAGAACTTTTCAGTAAGAACATTCATCATTATTGTGTATTCTACAGGTTCAAAATTTTACAAGATATTATTACTTATTGTGAAATTTTGCGCCCCCTAAAAGTGCCGCCTTTGACGCCCCCACTACGCTACGCCACTGATTTGAGATACTTGTTGAAGGTGATTTTTGTATCGCTTAGTTTTGTTATGAGTTGACGAACTGGTCAAATACATTGTAAACCCTCTCACAGTTTTATATATTTAACTATATTTACTTATTTGTTGAGAGCCGAAAGCTGAGCCGTTTTTTTTCTGAGGCTCTCTATTTATTTGGTGAAGTGTTTGGTTGCTTCGATTTTAATATTTTTGCTAAAATTTCGTGTGACAGAGAACAAGTATTGATGTTAATTTTGTTGATTTCAGTATTAAAAAGGATGTCACTTCTTTGAATTGTTAACTGTAGGTTTTCTATTTTTCATCTCTAGGATCAAAGAGTAGTGATCTTCGGTGTATGTTGGGGTCATATACTCTATTGACCCATTATATGGAGAATTTTGTAAAAGCTTATTCAACATCCCCTTAATAGTGACCTGCAGGTTCATGTTTAGATGTGATAACATGTTCTCAGGCTTATACCATTGAGCAGATTCTAACTCATTTTATAAATCAGTAGAGCATCGTTATCCGACCGCCGATTAACCGACTTATCGGTTAACCGACCGCGTTCTAGTCAGCAAATTCAAATGTCCGCTAGTGATGTGGCTCTACAATATTTGGTTATGTCTTGGCTACTGTAATATTATTTTTGTTAAATTTTTGCATGTTTTAGCTGGCAGCACTGGCTCGACCATGAAGGGGAGGCTAGTATTTAAACCAGGCCTAATACGCTATACTAATAATGTATTTTTTCATACTTTTCGGTTATCAGACTTTTCAGTTATCCGACCAGTTATCATCATCTATAGTTACTGAGGGAAAACAGCACAGTTCTGAATCACACACCAGAATTATAGAATATAAAATAGCCACAAATCTACAAAACACTATACAGCATCTTTACTTGGCTTGACCCTTTTTTGGCCATTTACGATGTTTGGACTGCAAATAAAAAATTTTTATAAAATTAATTTTATACCAATTCTGTACCTTGATTGGAAGCGAAGAAAAAAAAAGAAAAATATTTTCAAACAAAATGAAAACTTCAATTTTTTATTTTTGAAATTTTCCCTGTAAACATGACTTGTCAAATATATCATTTTTTTTCATTTTTCTTCGATTGTTATAACCTAAGGAGAAGCCAAGAATACTTATCAGTAGGGAAAGTTCGGATAGCGATAAACAATTTCATAAGCAATTCAAAAAATATGAAGACAATATAATTAGATTAGTACTGTTAGGGTTAATAAAGATAAACTGTTAATAGGTCAAATTATGGTAATTTAATTTTGTCGATTAATTCAGATACTTTTATCTTATAATCGTGCAAATCGCCCAGCAAAATACAGCAATTTAATATTCACGATTGTTTAGCAATAGAAAACTATTACAGTCGACGTTTCGTGATCGATGACACGAAGATTGTGTAAAAATAATGACATGTCGTGTCAGACTTTCTTAATATCTCCCTGAAGATTCCTGTCTGGGTGACTCAACTGCAGTTCGTATCTATACGTTGAAAAATAATTTTGACCTAGACACATTCCAATAAAATTAAAATAATTAATTTCTTAGATTCATCGTTTTATGTATTTTTATTTTATCACTTTAATATATATTCTAAGATAAGAACATTTACTTGGCTCCATTCACAGTCTTTCAATTCGAACAAACTATAAGAGATAAAATATTTATTGAAATTTATACACAGGGTATTGTGAAATCGGGGGGGTGCCGAATAAGTCGAAAACCCACTCGATTGTCACCAATGTGGGAGATCTCGGGGAGGTAAGAGGGAGTCGTACCTCTTTTTCCCGTGACTCACTTGTCAAGGATGGCTGTTACGTCGACGGCGCGTTACGCGTTACGCGAGTGGAGGAGGAGGAAGGATGGGGTCGACGATAAGGCGAAGCCGACAGTCAAGAAAGACACCATTTTATAACAAAAACAAGATTTAATAAAAGCTAAACGAACTAAAGTACACTTCTACCCTCGTATACAAAAAGGGGCCGGAGAGAGAGAGAGTTTACAATTATTTTTCATACCTCTTAACAAGTCCGTAATAGACGGAATCCGGAAAAAAGTTGTAGACTGTCGTAGACGGGCACTCAAAACTGTAGAATTCTTTAGAACTTTAGAAAACCTCTATAAATTCCGTAATAGACGGAGTCCGGCGAATGGAGTCGTAGAAGCTTTTTTGGGTCCGGAGGATGCCGCAGTGTACTGTACGTCGTACTCGAAAGACGATCGGAGAGCCCCTTAGGGGGGAAGGAAGCGTCTTTTATAAGTTTTTGATGGGAAAACCTGTCACGTGATCGAAAACGAATCGCTATTAGGGCCATAGGTGTTCCCGGGATATTAAATAAACGACTAGTTCGGACGCTAACTATAAACCATCGTGCAAGATGATCTACCTGCTCCGAAGGAATAACGGTTTGTTGATAGTTAGGGGACAATCGTTGCCATTCGAGGGTCAACAATTTCCCGGGTATGGAATGTTGTTGATTAAGTTGTTTATAACTGGAGTGAACAAATTCAGAAATTTCTAGGTTTTTAACTTCCAGATTTCACATTACGTTGAAAAATAATTTTGACCTAGACACATTCCAATAAAATTAAAATAATTAATTTCTTAGATTCATCGTTTTATGTATTTTTATTTTATCACTTTAATATATATTCTAAGAAAAGAACATTTACTTGGCTCCATTCACAGTCTTTCAATTCGAACAAACTATAAGAGATAAAATATTTATTGAAATTTATACACAGGGTATACTAGAAATGCAAAATTCAAAATAAAAATTATTCATTATATCAATCAATTGGAACAACTTTATATGGAAAATTGCATAATGAAACAAAATAATATATATATTTCCATGCAACATTTTATTCCTCAGACGAACAATCAAAGTGTAATTTGTATCTGTGAAGAACGTAATTCCTGGGATGGTAAGATTGGTAAACTACATAAAGATGTTGTTCATTAAAATTATAAAACTGATTAACAGCATTAAGATTTCTTTCTATATCAATATTTAAAGTAATGTGTTGATTTTTCTTTTCCGTTTTATCCGACAAAAAATAAATTCCTGGCTTCCCAGAATCATTAAAGCAATAAACCCTGCCATAAGCAACGAATACAAAACTTATCAGACAATTTCTAGTATCAACGTTTTGACGAGACAAAATTTCTAAATTTTTTGGATTTATTTGAAGCGCCTCGTGAATAATGAAATTACGACTTTTTACGGGATTAAATACCCAAATATTGTTTTCGTCTATGGAGAAATACAAGTAATCGACATGTCGAAGACGAAAAAGTTCATCTCCTATTTTCGATTTCCCTGTCTGGATGTTATATGTTACAATTTTGTGTTCGTAATGGTGTCGAGCGTAATAACTTCCATTGTATACAATTCCAAAATCTGTCAGTCTGTCAGGAAAACGAATTTCCTCCAGAGTTTCATAACTTCCGTTTTCATCTGATCTGTATCTTTCTATAACCGGGTTTCCGATTTCCTTCAACCAAATGTTCAGATTTCCATCAGAATCAGCTTCAAATTGCGCAAAAGCAAGTCTTCGACTCTCATTAAACATTGCAAATGAAATAATCTGGTAATCTGTAACGTTGTCGAGAATGCAATCTAAAAATAAAAGTATCAAATCAATATTCCATTTATACGTATTTATATTCATATTTATAGAAAAAATTCAGATTTGAAATGTTTCAATCAACTTTCACTACAATATGACGAAACTTTAATTATTCTAAAAAAGCAAAATCACGTGTATGTGTTCTTATCTCTCGATCTTTAATCACCAAAATTCAGTAGTAGGAGTGCTCTCATATATAAAAATATTGCGGAAAAGTTCAACAATTTACATACTTCCATCAATAATTCTAAGTTGTGAAGTGGAAAACTTCCAGAAACATTAAATAAAGGAGTACTTAACCTTGCAACGTATTTACTTACTGTATATCTACTTACATTGACGTTTTATTTGATTATTGTAAATTATATAAACTGCTGTCCTCAATTAATCAATTAAAATATCTTCAGCAATTACAACACAATTTAGAAATAGCTAGCGACGAATTGCCTAACTTTTCCTACTGTCACAATTTTTAGTTATAACATAACTTTTATGTTATTAATCACAATAAATAAAATTGTGTGGGTCCATTTGTTATAAGATTTTATCGTTAACATTAATTATTATTAATTACTTTAAAGTAAAAAAAGCTTAAATTTGAGAGTTGTGATAAGTTTTGTAAATAAAAAAATTAGTGAAATCTTAAAGTTCGATCTTTCTCGAGATGTGTTGTATGATTTTCCCTCTATCTCCCAATTGACTTTTAACCTGCAATATTTAACGTAAACGCTCCTTATACTCAAGCTGCTATGCCAAATTTAGATTCTTAACGATTATTTCGTCCTGATATAATAAACGAAATAAATCCCAATACATGCCAACTAACGAATAGAACATACGCGCGCTCGCGAACACACCTGGAATATTTTTTTGTCTTTGACATTTTTGGTTTCAGTAGTCTGAAAACGTAAAAATTTGTAAAAAAAAAAAAAAAGACGGATTTGACACGATTTTAATACTTTCCACAGTACCCGGTAAAACTACTTTTTCATAACTTCTTTATTCCCGAACAATGAATATTGACACTCTTCTGAAACTATATTTAATTACCGAACCATATTCTTAATGTACTCTACTAAATCTTATTTAATGAATGCAAAATTAAAAATTTATCAAATAAACAATCAGAAAAAAAATAAATAAAAATATTATAAAATAATCACGTTTCTTACATCTACTTTCTTGTTCTTTCTTTTCTTCCAACTGTCTTCCTGTCAAAAACAAAAAGATTTTCATAATGTATCAGAAATTTGTTATTTCCTAATATCAAAATTTTTGAAAATTAATCGAAGAACTAAAATTATAAACTATAACAAAATGTATCAAAATAAGTCAAGGTGAACCCATGTAAATTGCAACTCTAAATTTAATTTAAAAGTTGCACGAAAATTTAATAGAAAAGATTGAGTAATTAATGAACGTTAACAAGAAAAACCAAGAAAACAGAAAATTAAGAGAAACAAAATTTCGTCTGGTCTTTCACTTTTTCTCAGTTCAAATTTCTATTTTTTTTTTTTTTTTTTTTTTTTCTACAAAGCAAGAAGATTTAATAATCAGAATACTTTTATATTTTCTTCTATCCTGGACATGGACAATAATGTCTTTTTATTCTATAAACATTCTTATATTTAGTGTACTTAAGTATTTTATTTATAAATTTCTATATATTTAATTAATTGTATATCTAGTATATAATGTATATGTATACATTTTACCGTACCTTCTGTTTCTGTTGTGTTTCTTTTACAAGTGTCTTCCTCACTAAGACAATACTCGCAGAGTTCAGATTTCTACAATATTAGAGAAAAATGTAAGTAAATAATGGAAGATTATTCTTCTCTCCTGTCGTAATTATTTATATTTTCAGTAATTACTTATTTCACTACATTTTGATGTCATATTGAATTGTAATAATTTAGAATATAATTTACTATAGACTTACTTTTATACTGCATTTTCCGTTAAGCATTACCGCATCTTCGTCTTTCTCTCCGCATTCAGTTTTAGAAGAAATTTCTCTTATTTTAACTCGATGACGAGTAATGTCATGGTTGATGTCTTCATACTCTCCTATAGTTTTCTCAGAGTTGATAGAGCGCTGTTCTATATCGGGTGAAGCCATTCGAATATTAGAATTTTGAGGTGAATAAATGACGAAGAACACGAAAACAAACAAGAAGAGCAGCAGGTTCAGAAGATAGAGTATTTTTATTTGCATCCGATAATCTTTTTCTTTATTACTCTCCATAGTGCTATTATCGTGATAAGGTACAAATGTGATTATATTACTCAAAAGTTTTATTAATAAATATATTTCTGAAAAAATTAAATATAAAAATAAAATTATACAGTATGTAAATTGCCTGAGATAAAAATCAACGCCATGTAAATTTCTACATGGAGAAATGTGTAGATCGAGAGCGAGTCGTGACCAAAATTTTTGGACATGCTAAAAGTTATAATAAAAGTAATAGGCCTATCTCTAGCACCAAACAATTGGCAAATACGTTATTTCGTGTGAATAAAAAGTATAAACTTTTAAAAAGCCCATTATATCTATACGTGAAATATATGAAATATATTGTAACTAGCAAATGAGCCTGTTGTTGCGCGGGCAAAAAGTAACGATAACAAAGATTAAGTTTATTAGATTATAGCCGATCTTACTCGTTTTCATCGGGTGCAAGAATTACGCTACCCTCTTCCGCAGCTAATTAGAACATTTTTAGATTCATCTAAAAATACGTTCGATTTCCACCAAAATGCAAAACCTGCAGTAGCCGAGTACTTTAGGGTAAGCCTTAATCCACTCCCTTTCCTTCGGGAAAAAAAATTTCGATAAATCCCTTCTTAATGTACTGGCAAGCGGCCTACAGTCTCAAACCTCATTGTTCCATCGCTCAAGCGGAGTCGTACGCGATCCTACGCGCCCTCCGTTACATCAACGGCAACAGAGATAACTTTAGAAAGGCGACCATCAACATTATCAGTGATAGCCGGACAGCCCTCTACCAACTACAGAAAGAAAACAGAAAACTGCCGATTGTTGAAGAAAGCCTGCAGCTCATTAAGGACATTAACAGCTATTCAAAGCTAAATTTCTACTGGGTTCGTGGGCACTCTGGGGTGCCGGGTAATGATCGGGCTGACTTGGTTGCCAAGAAAGCCAACAACATTGCCAACAGCTACAGCTACGAGGCTATCCCTGTCTCTTGCATCTCGACTTTTACCCAAAAGTCTCTCATTGGACTCTGGCAAAAAGATTGGGACTCCAGTACTACGGGGAGGGTGACTCATGACTTCATCCCGAATGTCAACAGCAGACTTAACAACCGACACTTCTTCTCGAGCCATTCCCTCACCCAGCTGCTGTCGGCCCATGGTAACTTCGGTTCCTACCTGCTGAGGTTTCTTAGCAAGGGGGATGGGCTCTGCGGCTGTGGGATGGGGGAGGAAGACGACCCTTACCACCTCATCTTTGCATGCGTGGATCTTGCAGCCCATCGGAAGCAGCTTCGGGATACGGCACTACTTGAGGGTCTCCATTGGCCCTGTCGTCTCCAAGATTTCATCGATAACAAGAAACTCTTTGTGTGCCTCACAAACTTTGTAAGTAACATTCCCCAGCTGCAACAGACAACCCGCCAAGCCCCCAACAGGTATATTTCTTCAACGAGGACAGACTTTCATCAGTAGGCTCATCCCAGGAAACGTCAGCTCCAAGTTCGGCAGACCCTTCATCTATGTACATTTTGTATTTACGTGTGTTTTTCCTTTTGTGTGTATTCCTAGTTTGTATTCCTAAGCATTGTATTTTGTACTAATATATTGTCTACACTATTTGGTACCTGTACCACCGACGTTCTCGACACAATGTATTTAATATCCTGTACTCTATTTTGTACTTGCAATTTACGTTAATATTACTTGGTATCTTACTCTGTATCTTTTTGACAATTTATATACTTCATATTATTTTGTATTGCACTTTGTAACGCGACACTCTGCATTCCATATTTGTTCTGTATTGTTTGTAATGTTTTACTCTGTTCTTAATATCGTGGCACCTATATATTCTGTTTATTTTGGTTGTATCATGTTTGTACTATGCTTGTATTATGCTTGTATTATGTACTACTTTTGTAAATAAATGCGATGCCAGACGCCCACTTTTTCTCAAACTTTCCTATTCACTTTACATTTCCCTCTTCCCTTACTACACTCTCAACCTCTTCTTGTCCTCTCCTCCATTTTCCCCCCGTGCAATACCTACGAGTAGCATAGGCTTCACCCCCTTTCCTTAACGATGTAACGATGCGCTTATTATTATTTATCATTATTACAAGCCATCTGGATTATATTATAAGATATGAAAGTATTATAAATTTATGAAATTAATTCAAATTTTGTCGGCTTTTGACATTGGGGGCTAAGAACATAATCCGTATTAATCTCTATGTTGATCCGTCTCTGTGTACAGTACATGTATGCTGACTGGGTACGGCATGCTTTCGATACAATCTGTCGTGTTAAATTCTTTCAAGCAATCGATCGGGTTCCGACTTAAAACGGCTAGCCGCTAGCTGCCAATGTAAATGAAAACACAAATGATAACAAAGTTGAAACGTTAGCATAAATTATTATTGGCGTATTTGTTTTAATAAAAAATATATACAGTCAAAATTTTCTCTTAAGCATGCGGCGCATGCTAAGTAACAGAAAATTTGCCCATAATACAGATATTGCTTAATTTTCAGAACTGAAAGTTTTATGTATGCAAACTGTGACATCAATAATCGTGAATTTTGGAGGATTATATGACAAAATTTTCGAATGGGATTTTCAGGTTTTATTTTGTATTTGAAATAACAATACCGGAGTGTTTGAAAGCTTTAACAAAATTATGGCTGATTAAGCTAATGAGTTTTGAATTCATATTATTAATATCAATTAATAAATTAGTGAGAAACATTCTAAAGTCTATAAATTAATTAATTAAATGTTATATTTACTTAATAAGTCATACAGTTACGTCCTTCTGAGATCTGTAATGGTTCTTGACTATATAATTTAGTCATTTCCCAACTGCGAGTTATGTTTTTCCACAGATATTATTATATTCAATTTTTGGAAGAGCAATTCGCCCCTCCATATAACTATACAACAGTATATTATTCTTAATATTTTCTCTAAAATTTGGTAAGTTTTGTATTACACACACATACAGGAGACCCATTGATTTTCATTAACGCTGGTATTGATTTGATACTAAAATTCTGTTTACTGTTCTAAATTTCGACTTTTTCTGTTGTTTTGCGCCAAATGAAATTTTTGTTTAGTTCTTGTTATTTGAAAATACGAGATGTTAGGTAAATGTTTTAACGTTTTCACAATGAAATGACGTTGAATACAATGTATTTGTTGTTATGTAGCGCTAGCGAGACAATACGATTATTATTCAGATTATTCCAACAGAATGCTTATTTGCAAAACGTTCAAATTTCATAAGTAATAAATCTCAAAAACTTGCCAAATTTTTTCTTGCGATTCTCGTCTGTAACAGTACTTCATCGACAGCTGTTCTCAAGCGTATATCAGGTAAGCTTTCAGTGCGTTTTTAATTACTTTAATAAACATTTCTTGATCGAGTTAATGCGGACTGGCAATATCTAAACACGCGCAATTCGTTTTCATTTATAAATCTTAAATTTACTATTGTATTAATTTTAGATAATTCCTTTAGATATTATGTGAATAAAAAAATTATTTTTATTCTTAAGGACCCTCGATTGTCACTTCTAATCACAATATATTCGTCTCAAAATGTGTAATTTTCGACCACTTGCAGCAATATCCCTGATCACAATAGATTATGTAAATACTCAATACACAAATACACAATAGATTATGTAAATACTCAATACACAAATACACAATAGATTATGTAAATACTCAATACACAAATACACAATAGATTATGTAAATACTCAATACACAAATACACAATAGATTATGTAAATACTCAATACACAAATACACAATAGATTATGTAAATACTCAATACACAAATACACAATAGATTATGTAAATACATGTAATCATATAAATGACTGGTTTACAAATTTTTTGTATCTCCGCCCCCACTTTTTTAGAAAAAAAAATTGTTTTCTTTTAATTTTACCTTACTACATAAAGCGTTTTATTCGCCGAGACATGAATTTTGTCGAGACGTTTCGGCAATAGGGTGGATAAATTTTTTGAATTCGCATCTGAGTCGTTCGGACGAGGGTCATGCCTAACTGATACTAGACATGACCAATTTCATGACAAATTATTTTACTACTCGATTTGATTTTTCTTTCTGTTTTTAATCAAAAATAATAATTTGGTATAAGCTGCACGTCCCCTTGTAATAGTGTCTCACACCACAGATTGGAAAACACTGGTATAACTTATTATGAAATTACAGAAAGTAATTCTAATAATTAGAAACGACGTTAACGTCTAATCATATTATTAAGGAAAGAAAGTCGGAAACTAATTACACTGTTACTGACACTAAAGCTAAGAAAATAAACAAAAGTAATATTTTTAATATATTTTTTTCTATAATAAACAAATCAATTTAAATATAAATAATTTGAATTTTGAAATAAACTCAATACTTTTCATAGTTAATAACAATAACAAAGTTACACTCAATGATATATAAAACTAAATACCTGTAAACTGAACGCTCTGGAAATTTGCTGCAAAAAGAAGTGAAGAGAAAATAGGTGTTAAATTTAGACATCAAGCACCAAAACTTTGTGCATGACGTGCAGATTAAACTACAAACCGTGCTGCTGGAACGAATTCCACGTCTAATTGTTAGTATTTTAAAGTGAATAATTATCAGAGCAACTTAATTCCTGAACTAAAGACGAGTTTAACTTCTTTCGAGGGGACAACTCGTCTCACTAATATTGACTTTTCACTTATCTAACGGAAATGTAGTTGTATGAAGTGTTGTCTTCAAAGTTACTCGCTCACTCAAATTAAATGGTAAAATGAAATAACAAAAATTAATTTTAATTTATTATAATTTCAAGAATGCTACCAATTTTAAATATATTTTGTATTCACGTGTAATTAAGATAGACTTTTTACATTTGAAAAATGTAAAATATTAGTGTATTTGTATTTTTTATTAAAATTTAATATTTTTATTAATTTATTGTTTAAAGTGGAAATAACTTAACTATCTCTTATCAAAGCAGCCTTAAAATGGCTTTACTGGGAGATGCGCATAAAATATATTTTTAGAGTTTATGAGTGTATACTAATGGCATCTTTTCATAGATCTTTTTAATTTGATAATTTTTTCAAAATAATATATATAATTCTAATTTTAAAATATAAAAAGGAAATTCAGCCAACCAATTGTTTAACTTTTCCGGCAAAAATAAAAATTTGGTTGCGCCATCTGTTGCTATATTTTATTTTAATAACTTCTTACTTATTTAACTATTATGAAATGACAAAATGCTTAATTTTCAGAATAGATATATGTTTTATATAAAAAATAATAATAATTTAAATGCTAATAACGAATAAAATCGTCATTAATCTGATTTTATTGAAGATACTCGCGACTTCCTTTATCTCGCCACCCACTCGACCTCTATTCACCAAAATTTAACAGCATCAATCCTCCTAATACAGACATCTCGTTGCAAACTTTCAGAAATTTCTGACGTAAATCTCTGGTATTATTAGATAGGTTTAAGAAGTAAAACGTTAAACTTGTGCGGCAAGCAAAAGTACACGGTTTACGTAACGTATAAGATATTACGGCGCTCGTTCGTAACATCACGTGACTGAGTGAAGGTCACGCATTGACTCACGGAAAATTTGTTGAAAAAATAACAGATACATTTAACATCGAGGGTTACCAGCAAAGGTAAAAAAAACAAATTAAACTGTTTAAAATTATTTTTTGGATGTTTAATGACACTAAATAATTATTTTAAATTAGCTTTGTGTCTCCTACCCCATGATCATCAGTCAATAGGACTACCTCATACTGTTGTCGAGGGAAGTAGTGGCTTAGGTAAATTCGAAAGCAGCTCGGGTATTAATTTTTAGAAAATTTACAAACGTAATGGTAGAAGATGCCGTGGAAGAACAAACCTACCTCAAGATAAGCTATTATGAAGACAAATATCTGTAAATTCAATAGGCACTTCACATCACTTGCTATAAAGTTAAATAATTAAATAATTTCTGAATTAAAATCGTCCGTTTCTTTACATTATTATTCATAAATGCTTAAATAATCATTATTTTAATAGAATATAATTATAATTTTAGCCAAACACACACACACACACACAAAAGTAATAATAAGAAATGTAAGCTGACGCAAACGTCCGACGTACGCGTTTTCGCGTTTAAAACTTCGGCTCCAACCTCGCTAATAATGAACTTGCTGTTATTTAAATATCTAGCAACATTTCCTGTTTCCGTTTGCAAAATTATATGTAATTTCAGTGATTCAAACTTCTTGACCATCTCAATTATTTAAAAAACATCTGAACGAAAAGAAGTTAAAGTTTATTATGTCACATTTTTCCTTTTTTTATATGGTGGATAATATATTGTACGTTGTTTTTATAACATTTTTGTTTTACATGTATCATTACAAATTTTTGTATCTTTCCGAGGCAAGTTTTTTTCTTCAAATGTAGTCCAAAGGATGCTAAAAGATTGGCTTTTCACCCTTTTCAAAGTTTGAAAAGGATAACTTTCTGTATATTCCTTTCAGTATCACAGTTTGGGTACAAAAGAAAACAAGCATCTAAAATAAACTAAAAAAAAAATCATACTGTAAATGATGCTGAATGATATTAAATTTAATTTATTAATTTTTTATAACGCACAATTGTAGATTGACTGTTTTATACGATGCAGTAAACGTGGATTGAGAGAAAATAGATTTTTCGTGGTGTTTCAGTGTTGTTTGTGGAAATCGTTTGGGGTTATTCGGATGGGCACAATAAACACTGTATTAAAAATTTTCTTCTAAGAAATAGTGGAAAGTTTCGGCCCATATTCGAATTGTTTTTACATTTGAATATTCAAAAATGCCTGTATTGAATAAATCTATTTTTTTAAATAGTGTGTAATTTCGTTTATATAGCTATTTATATTACATATTGTTGGTATATAATGGAAATAAAACGTAGGTAAATTTCATTATACCTGTTAATTTCTTTATTTCGACTAGTGGACAAGTTTACGAAATAGGACAACAGGCTACTTACGTAATGTTTCTTGGGTTTTCTAATGTTTTCTTGAGTTATATGAGATCAAACAATAAAAAGGTATTCTGATTACATATTAATATATGCAATTTTATCGTTATTCTTAAATATGTTAAAGTATAATTAACATATAGCTTACATTTCTCGTACGACACATGGTTTTCACACGAAAAAATCTTACAGTATCTTATACAGTGTTAATTGCCTTATGTTCTCCTAAAAAGTTTGATTTTCGGCAGTTACTGTTTTGGTATGTTAAGACAATATCGCCCGGTAAAGACTGAAGGCTGGACTCGGCTGCAAATTCGAAATTCAAAATACAATATCATTTTTATAAGATATATCTACAGAACACGATCTTCCAATTTTAAATATTCAAATATTTTGCATAAATAAATAAGCAGTAATTACACAGACTTTCTGTTAAGAGTCGGTTACCAAGAACTATTACATACATTTTTAAGCATGAAAGATACTATATTTATATTATAGAAGAAATAATTAGCTTTTATATCTACACAATACATATATACAGATTATAACATTACTGTAACCATTGAAATTTATTTATGCCTATTAGTGCAAAAGAATTCAACTACAACGAGATCTTGCATAGGAAGACCTGCATGCGTAGCGTTGTAATCAAGTTTTATATATAAGGAAAGTATTTATATGTTTAATTTAAAATCATTATTGTTAATAAAAATTGGAGTAAATCGAAAAAACCCGTGAAATGTTTAAAATCTTATAAGTAAGTTATTAAATTTGAATTTTATGAATTGCAGAAGCAAAAGTTTCAAACGAGGAAAGAGTCTCGTCGTTTGTCCAGATAATTACAAACAACCTGCAAATGTAAGTCGGTAACATGCATTTAATTTTACTCTATAGAGAATTGTTTTGGGAGGTAACTATTACTTCATAATAAGTAAAAGACTATGTTTAATATCGTCCAAAAAACTCAAACTTTGTTTTGAATATTTACATAACCAATTGCTTATTTATTTTTAATATCTGTACGTGTACATACGCGCTATTTTCATTATTGGTTATTTTATTTATTGTTCCCTCTAACGAAATGAGGTTGTATTTGCTTTGTATTTTCCACCTTCCATCTAGAGGTATTTGTACATACGCAGACGTTATTTCCAAGCCCAGGGCCAATTAATCATGCAAAATGTACGTTTACCGCCTGTAACATAAAGGCTGTTATTCTGTAAATTTGTTGCAACATTCGGTTATTTTATTGTAATGAAAAAGCAACGAAAAACATGAACACAATTAGACATCGAGGAAGAGATCAGTTATAAAGCAGACGTAGAACAGACACATAACAACCAGGAAGAACAATGGAAAATTTTTACGGATGGATCAAAGAACGCAGAAGGCTCCGGAGCCGGAGTAGTTATATATGACCCAAAAAATTTTAAAACATATCAGGCGAGTTTAAAAATGGCTAAACATTGCACAATAACTCAAGCGGAGCTCTGGGCAGTCTTCAAGGCTTTGCAACACGTAGACAATAAACTCCAGAGTTTTAAGGGACCAATAAAGGTTTACACAAATAGCAGAGTCGTAATCCACACACTGAAAGATCAAAACGGAAGGACACAACTGGCCAACGAACTTATTGAACTGGCCCAGAAATTAGGCAAAATTAAAATAATAAAATTCCAGTGGATCCCTGGACACAAGGGAAACGAGGGGACGAGATGGCGGATAAGTTGGCAAAGAGAGCCGCATTAAAAAATCTCCCAACAACATATAAAAGAATACCGCTCAATATTATCAAAAACAAAATCAAAGAAATAGTCGAACAACAATGGCAGGAAGAGTGGGAACACTCCACAACTGGAAGAACCCTATACAGATTCATAACAACAACCAACAATAAACAAACATACAGACATCTGAGACCCAACTATGAGGTCACACAGTGTCTGCTAGGACACGGGAATTTCAACGCATATCTGTTCCGCTTCGGCAAAAAAAAACAACGATAAGTGCGACACCGATACCGACAAAATAGATGATGTCTCCCACTATCTCTACGAATGTAGCAAATATGAACACCAACGAGAGAAATTCCAAGGACAGTGTGTTATAGCTGGATGTAATTGGCCACCAAAAGAGAGTAAATTGACTCAAAACAGAACCCTATACAGGCATCTTTGCAATTACATTAAAACAACCAAAAAGCTATCGTCACCAAAGGAAAGAAAGAGCGAAAACCATCGAGAAAATAACCCAATGAACAGTAGACTGACACTGACATCTCAAGAAGAGACTGGCAGACATTCGCAATAGCATCTGGTTCAATACAACAAAATTGATATTGTGTAAATAATATAAATACTATCAAATGTTAAGCTTAAATTGTTTAAAAGTTTACCTTGATAATCGCGTTGTATCTGTAGTAAGTAGAAAAGTAAACCTTTCTACAATAAATACATCGTTTGTATTATTTATACAAATTTCTGTTCTTTTTACGTGTATACAAGTATACACGTAAAAAGGACGTATACAATAGCCGTATGTTTAAGGTGTGTGTAAAATATTACATAAAAAATATATTCAAATAATATTGAATACATTTCCATGGATATATCATAGTTTATTTTTTGTGTTCTACGCGCCAACATAACCGAAACTACCATTGTGTAAAAATTTTTTACTTTAACTTTACATTTCTATACGTGCGAGAGTCTGTGCGTTTTTTCCTTTGTTTTTAAATTTTGTGGCATAAATTAAACAACATTTCGAATATAGGTTATTACAAATTAGACAATAAAAACTTCAAAGGCACATTAACTTTATTGTTTAAAAAACGTAACAGAACAGTTAACACTTCTACTTGTAATGAATTTAACAATTTTTTAAAATAATTACGATAACAATTAAACAAAGAAACTTGTTTATAAAAAAAACGTAAATTGATTTTTAACGACATTGGTTCCGATTTGGCTTTTTCAACATATAAATATTCGAATTCAATTGTTTGAAAACAAATTAAAATAATCTTTCTTGCATTTAAAAAAAAAAATAATAATAACTTTTGTAACGCCTTCGAAATTTTATTAAAATAAAGAGTTTTTTCTTCATTACAATGGCAAAAGAGACTTTTAACAAATCATGCTGATGGCCATTTACTATCATCCTTCGCAAGAACAAACATTTTAATGATGCGCCGACGAAAGAAACCCTTCACAATGCATGCTGATGGCCATTTTCTATCATCCTTCGCAAGAACAAACATTTTAATGATGCGCCGACGAAAGAAACCCTTCACAATGCATGCTGATGGCCATTTTCTATCATCCTTCGCAAGAACAAACATTTTAATGATGCGCCGACGAAAGAAACCCTTCACAATGCATGCTGATGGCCATTTTCTATCATCCTTCGCAAGAACAAACATTTTAATGATGCGCCGACGAAAGAAACCCTTCACAATGCATGCTGATAACCATTTTCTATCATCCTTCGCAAGAACAAACATTTTAATGATGCGCCGACGAAAGAAACCCTTCACAATGCATGCTGATGGCCATTTTCTATCATCCTTCGCAAGAACAAACATTTTAATGATGCGCCGACGAAAGAAACCCTTCACAATGCATGCTGATGGCCATTTTCTATCATCCTTCGCAAGAACAAACATTTTAATGATGCGCCGACGAAAGAAACCCTTCACAATGCATGCTGATGGCCATTTTCTATCATCCTTCGCAAGAACAAACATTTTAATGATGCGCCGACGAAAGAAACCCTTCACAATGCATGCTGATGGCCATTTTCTATCATCCTTCGCAAGAACAAACATTTTAATGATGCGCCGACGAAAGAAACCCTTCACAATGCATGCTGATGGCCATTTTCTATCATCCTTCGCAAGAACAAACATTTTAATGATGCGCCGACGAAAGAAACCCTTCACAATGCATGCTGATGGCCATTTTCTATCATCCTTCGCAAGAACAAACATTTTAATGATGCGCCGACGAAAGAAACCCTTCACAATGCATGCTGATGGCCATTTTCTATCATCCTTCGCAAGAACAAACATTTTAATGATGCGCCGACGAAAGAAACCCTTCACAATGCATGCTGATGGCCATTTTCTATCATCCTTCGCAAGAACAAACATTTTAATGATGCGCCGACGAAAGAAACCCTTCACAATGCATGCTGATGGCCATTTTCTATCATCCTTCGCAAGAACAAACATTTTAATGATGCGCCGACGAAAGAAACCCTTCACAATGCATGCTGATGGCCATTTTCTATCATCCTTCGCAAGAACAAACATTTTAATGATGCGCCGACGAAAGAAACCCTTCACAATGCATGCTGATGGCCATTTTCTATCATCCTTCGCAAGAACAAACATTTTAATGATGCGCCGACGAAAGAAACCCTTCACAATGCATGCTGATGGCCATTTTCTATCATCCTTCGCAAGAACAAACATTTTAATGATGCGCCGACGAAAGAAACCCTTCACAATGCATGCTGATGGCCATTTTCTATCATCCTTCGCAAGAACAAACATTTTAATGATGCGCCGACGAAAGAAACCCTTCACAATGCATGCTGATGGCCATTTTCTATCATCCTTCGCAAGAACAAACATTTTAATGATGCGCCGACGAAAGAAACCCTTCACAATGCATGCTGATGGCCATTTTCTATCATCCTTCGCAAGAACAAACATTTTAATGATGCGCCGACGAAAGAAACCCTTCACAATGCATGCTGATGGCCATTTTCTATCATCCTTCGCAAGAACAAACATTTTAATGATGCGCCGACGAAAGAAACCCTTCACAATGCATGCTGATGGCCATTTTCTATCATCCTTCGCAAGAACAAACATTTTAATGATGCGCCGACGAAAGAAACCCTTCACAATGCATGCTGATGGCCATTTTCTATCATCCTTCGCAAGAACAAACATTTTAATGATGCGCCGACGAAAGAAACCCTTCACAATGCATGCTGATGGCCATTTTCTATCATCCTTCGCAAGAACAAACATTTTAATGATGCGCCGACGAAAGAAACCCTTCACAATGCATGCTGATGGCCATTTTCTATCATCCTTCGCAAGAACAAACATTTTAATGATGCGCCGACGAAAAGAAACCCTTTTCAATGCATGCCGATGGCCTTTCTTTAGAAGTAATATCAAGCGTTTTTATAAATATATTTCATAAAAATTTCGGAAAGTTCTCTTGTTCAAAATTTCATTTGAACTTCTTTGGATTAATAATATGATCTGAATTACTGAGCAGCTGATTCTATGGACGTGTTAACCAAAGTTTTAAATAAACATTTCCACCAATTAAATTTTGTAATTTTGAATAATTAAATGTTGTAATTGTGCCTTTGTTTTATACTTTCCCTTCATTTTACTTTTTTTTTTTGAAACGAATTACAAGTGTTTGAAAAAATTTTACGAAAACGTCCCAACATTTCGTTGTTTCCTGCAAATAATAGAAATATTTCGTAAGTCTTATATGAAAATCCGTATGATATAGAACATGTTGGTTCGAAAATAATACTTCTAAAGAAATGCAAGAATAATTACAATAAATAATCGGAAATATTAAAAAATAGTGTATTTTAATCTTTTGAAAGACTAGAAAAATTTTTTATATGAAAGTCACGAGTTTTCTCTTGTAAATGTTATCAAAAATAGATAAATATAAAAACCAAATTTAAATGCCAAACATTTACAAAATGACGACGAGCACAAATGATCAAATGTTCGCTTATAACGCAAAATTCTCGAACAATTAAATAACTTAGTTGGTCTTTTACTAACTTTTTTTATTTTCAAAGAAATATTTAAATATTTATTGTTTGATTATACGCATTATTTTACCATACAATTCGAATGGTTTCGTGCTATCATTTAAAATATATAGAATCAGTGTAGGTACAGGAAAAAAAAACAAAAGTCTTAATTATATGAAATCACTATAGTAAGTGAAAATTTAGTACACAACGAGAATAAATTTATAAGTGTAAACAAAAAATATTGAATAATATTTTCTTACCTTATCACCCTCATCATCGTCATCTTCCAGAACAGATTCACATCTGCTTGAAGATTCACCATCGGAACTTTTTCTGCTTTCTATTTCAATCAACTCTGTCCACTCTTTATTTTCTTTTATTGTGTCTTTGTTCTCATTAGTTTCTACAGAATGATCATTTAACAATTAATTTTTTCTTAATTTTATATTATAATTCGTAAACGTATTCAAACACATTCATTATAGAAAATTTGGCTAATAAGTTTATATAGAAATACATATGTATAAGGCATAATCCGTACATCAAGTAAGAAAGTAGTATTATTGTGTACACAGTGAGGTAATATAATATAATTACAATGAAAATAAATTTGTACACAAATCTCTTCTATTATGAAAGAATCAAAAATTCGAAAATACAGGGTGGGCCAACGAAAACGAAACGGCAGAGTGTTCGTGTTCGTCCGAGCAAATCGCTCGGACAGGTCGATTTTATTCTCGAGGGGACATCTTAGGCAATAAAGTTTTTGCGAATCTGAATATTAACTAAACAAACATTTTTTTTTCGAAATAAATGTTTATTTAGTTAATACAAAATAAATGAGCTTTTAAAATTTTTTGTCTGTTGTATTCAGAATCGCAAAAACTTTATTGCAAAAGACGTCCCCTCGAGAATAAATGCGACCTGTTCGAGCGATTTGCTCGGACGAACACGAACACTCTGCCGTTTTGTTTTCGTTGGCCCACCATGTATAATAAAGTAAATATTAATACAATCATTAGCGTACGTTTTACGAATTGTTTGTTTTTTATGTAAATTTGATTTCAAGTGCAGGCTTCGATTTCTATTAATTACGCCGGATGTTGATAGTAATAATCGCAACGACATAAAGCAGATACGTGCTGAGCAAATAATTAGTTTAATTCACCACACCATTATTTGTTGCTGAGATAGTTTTATTGAAAGAACTAACGTTTTCGGCCTACTCAATAGGACATCATCAGGCTTAACTTTCGAAAACAAAACGTTGGCGTTTCATTAAAAGAGTACATTTGTTTAAAAATTGAAAGCATCGGTAACGGGAAAAAACGGGAAGAACAAGATAATATATACCAATATAAATATACAATAAAATCAGAACAGTAAAAAGAAGAAGGAAAAAAATAAAAAATAGAAATAAATCTACTGGTGATACTGTATATGAACATAGTAGAAAATTGTTAAATCAACCCAACGGTATCCAACGTAACCGTACTTTTGCAGTTCGCGCAGACCCAAGGCTCAATAATTAAATGAAAAGAAGTGGCTATTGTCAAACCCTTGTGCTCCCCAACGTTAGCAAATACCGCTGAAAAAATTGAAATTTATAAAAGCAAGCTGGAAGACACATGCATAAATGCGAGGGACACCAACAGCCTACCGACAGCTTGGAAAATTGTAGTCAAGAAATTTAGCACGACCTCGTAGGCTTGCTTTGGTTTATATTTACATTTTTCATCAATTATGCCTTAAAAATATGCTACTATGTTTATATAAAGTATCACCAGTAAATTTATTTTTATTTTGCATTTTTTACTTCTTATTTTCACTGTTTTAATTTTATTGTGTATTTTTATTTGTATATATTATCTTGCTCTTTTTTTTCCGTTATTGAAGCTTTGAATTTTTAACAAATGTATTGTTTTAATGAAACACCAACGTTTCGTTTTCCAAAGTTAAGTATGATGATGGCCTATCAAATCATTATCAAAAGAGTTTTTGACGAAATGAACAAAATCTTTGTATAAATAAACATTTTGAAATTAATTATCTATTTTTGAATCGTTTCGCGTATAATAAACTACGACATCCAACGCACGTGTGACGACCGGCAAAAACCGGCCAGTCCGTTTTGAATTTTATTGTTCAAACCCCTCGGGAGATAGCGATCAAGATTCAAAGGATGTGCAGTCTTCCGCCGGCAACTCACTTTCCTCCTCCCCGGATCTAACCTCTAAGTCAAGGGAGATCGACTCATCATCTACCGTCATCGCAGCGGACGAGACCGGGAGTATAAATAGGGGGGAGATATCTACGAACAGGGTCGGTCGCTGAAGGTCCGAACAAGCCACCCGACCCGTAGGATCCGTCCCGAGAAGCGAGGGCCGAGACACGAACTCCCCGAAGCCCGCCGACGACGAGCCGCTTGCCCGATCCTCCCGCTTACCTCCACGACCGGAGAACTGAGAAGATTAATCCTACGATTACAGCTAATCCTACGACTAATCCTAGGAAGAGGTATGATCCCCCCGCATTTGTGAACTCTCTCTCTCGCGGTTAGGAACGGAACGCGTTAGATCTTTTGTATCTCTTTACCGTCTAAATAAATCTTATATGTGTTGTCCTGTTACTGCGGTTATTGCCGTTTTCTTATCGACGACCCCACACTTTTTCCACTCGACCTGACAATTAATTACCGATCCCGATAAAACGGGATATTACGATAAATTTAGCCATCCTTGACAGTGGGGTGGGTCTTACCGACCTGAACGCCGACAAAAAGAGGAGGTACGACTTGTTTCCCCCCCGGCGTTCCCACACACGTAAAACACTGAAAATGGATAACTAATATTAAGTCTCGTAATTTAAATAGAATTAAACAGCACGAGTTTGGCTTCAAATCATTCCTTAAAAATTGCTAAACAAATTATTCTATAAATCGGATAATTCTTTGTAATCTGATTTTGAACTCACCTTGATTCAATGGATTGATTTCATCATTTACTGCCAAAGATGAGGAGGACACGACGTCAATAGCGTTGTTTATGAAACCGACGTCATCTTCGGATGATTCTTCGTCCGTATATAATTCGTCGACTTCGTCGATGGTCTCTTTAATCAAAGAACGTGCTTCTAAATATAGAAACGCGTACTTCAATGGTCTTATCGAATAATTTTTAAAACAAGTCGTATCTGCCGACGATACACAAAAATAAAATCCTTCTTCGTCATCCGAATCCTGTAGAAAGTGAAAAATTTTAATTTCTGATAGAATACTTTAACAGTACTCGAATATTTATTTATTTATTGAGAAAACTTGTGTTTATAATAAATAAACAACTTGCAGCTATTTTAATTGACACATTTTATATGTTCGTGCATTGTTGTGTTGTGCTTTTTAGTAGTAAATCGTTAAATGATAAGAATTTTTAGATTATTTTCAATTATTTCGATTGAAAAGTAACTTACAGAAGACGATTCCGAATCTTCCGGGTCGGCAGTTTTATCACACGTCATTTCTGTGATTTTTTTTGTTCTTTCTTCATATTTGTCACAAGGAATAACATTTAGGCCTTGAACGAAATCTTTCTCGCCAACATCTTTCACATCTGACGAAAAATGTTCATTTGTATTATCGACCACCATTTGACTATTAGAAACTAGAGAATAAAAGTAAACACAATAGACACAGCAATTCGTAAAATATTCTTCGTGCGAATTCGATAATTATGTAACAATTTGAAAGAGAGGAAGAAAGGAAATAATAAATAGTTTACAGCAAATAAACAGATGAAATCCTTGTTGTCTGAATATATTTTGAAACTTTATTCTAATACAAATTCACAAAAATAGAACTAAAAATTTAGTAAAAGTCTATTTTTGTCGCTAAGCAAGAATATCGAATTGTAATTTGACATTATTAATTTCGTGGAAAGTGTAATTTCTTTTCATTATAAAATCAACTGAAAATGTAATATTACTGAATTGTTGTTCTCGATCGAAATAAACGTATATGAAAAAGCTTACTTAATCTCTATTGATACCATCTAACGGGCCGGATGGCCGAGCGGTCAAGCGGTCAAGATTAGCAGCCTGCCGCCCTGGAGGACCCGGGATCGAATCCGGACGGGTTGAAAAATCCCCAGGAATTTTTTGCGGGGTTGTCCGTCCGGACATGTCGGTTCCCGTCCCTCACTACCCGGCCGCCCCATTGTGGGCCTGGCCGAACCCATAATGGGCTTGCTGTAAGAGGCCCTCTTAGTGCCCACAGGGCGGAAAGAGTTACAAAAAAAAAAAAAAAAAAAAAAGATACCATCTAATGAAAAATTGAGTAAAAAAGTAAATATAGATTTATTTGCTGTGACTGTATTCAGTAACAACGATTTAATAATTTGATGGAACAAAACATCTTGTAAATATAAAATATAATATTGTTCGGTAACCAAAACCTGAACTGTACTCAAAATTAAGTCGTAAGTATACATTTGACACTAATACACTAGCCTTTAGATTACAGTTGTCACAACTTTTTATAAGATTATTTTAAATTAACAAATGATTTCAATCTTATTTTTGAATATGTTATCTTATTGTTGTAATTTATGTTTGTTTTTTTTTTATTTACCTTAATGAAGCCGAATATTAAAATATTAGAAAAGAGCAGAAATATAATAATAAATTGTTATTCATTTGCAGAAAATACGTTTATTGCTCTAATCGTCTCCAGCAGAAAATGAATGCAACGTTAAATATCCTTTTACCGTATAACATTTTTATCGGGATATTTAAACATCTCGTAGAAAATTACTATTAATTGCATGTATTTATATTCATTGCCAACACGTTGTTAAACAGATAACATAATTATACAATAAGAAGAATTTAACTTACTCATAAACTCCATTTTTTAAAACTATCTTCGCATTCGATAAACCGCTTCAATCGAATAAATTTCTACAACAATCGCCAAAAAACTATTCTTAAAATTTATTGTTTATGCAACAATAAAAAAGCGCTTACGGAATCGCATCGCGTGCCAAGCATTTCGCATGTCGATTAATTTTATTTTGGAGTATTTTTTGGTGGGTAACTATAAAGACGTGTGCGAATATAAATGAAGATGTTTGTTTTTTTGTTCGCTATACACTTCTAGGCCGTTCGACCAATTGCTAAGAAACTCTTTACTTACTTTCAAATGCTTCTAACGTACATCGTGTGGTACATTCCACCCCGATATATCTATTGCATTTTTATAATTCAATTAATTTTTGTTTACGTTTCATTTTGTTTGTTAGTTATGGCAACACAACACTTGGGCGATCTACTTAGAGAGTGCCTTCCGGTGTTTTAAAGGGAAACTGGCTTTTATTTAGGCGTTGCAGACGTGGAGAAAACACAGAAGACTCCACGTGGCCAGCCCACGAAAGCTATTGCATTTCGAATAGGTACATCGACTGTTTGCACCATCATTAATAAAACTTGTCAAGCTATTTGACGTGTGTTGGTTAATGGTTACGTACAGATTCTAAGCAGAGAAGCATTTGTGAATCTTGATATGAAATTTGTTAAAGATGAAACTTAACTTATTGTGTTGGTGCAATGAATCTGTTAAAATAAAAACTGCTGTGAGAAAACCAAAGTTTTTCAACGTAAAACATAAATTTTACTAAAGGAATATTTTCATCATTATATAAGTACTCTTTTCTTGAAGAAAAGAACAACGAGCCATAAGGTCCTCGAATAAAGTCTTACCGTTAATGTCGTCTACTGGTACTTTATCAATTAACAGGACTTATTATACTTGATTTATGGATGCAGAAATTAAGTCTTACAAATCAGAAATGATATTGTTTATTTAATTCGGATGTACACGAGAGTAAAGTCAACACACTTGTAAATTCTTACCTTACTCGACATATAAAACACGACTGTCTTTTTCATTTCACTCCGTCGATGTTTAATAACAAAATTTGAGTAGCGACAATTCTCTTATAAACAATCGTTCCTGCAAAATTTCAGAAATTTTCGATAAATGTATAACATTAATATCTTTTGGATAGTCACATATTATCAGTTTTATAAATGTTTACAAATTTAATAAAATGTACTTTATCTATTTATATCTATAAGTTGAATTTATCCGCTTTTAATAATGTCAAACTCAGTTTTCTAATACAGTACGATTAAACCTCAATTTAAATTTTCCGATTGTTCTTTACAGAAACTGGTGCTAAATTGGAGGACCTCGAACAACGAGAGTTATATGTGTTAATCGGATATACACACAAATTTGTGTTTGACTGCGCAAAATGAACGTCATTAGGCTGCAGTATGAAACAATTGTAGACCTATATGTTTTCACTGTCGACTGTCTGGCTGCCTGTTTTTCCTTAATTTCGGAAACGGAGAAAAATAGATGAAAGCCGACATTAGATATTGGAATGTTATGGTATTCGACAGAGATTAAGTGTACGGGGACATCGAGTTTACTCCAGTACACAGGTGAATTCAGTTCGATAATTTTCTCTCGAAAGGAGTTAGATGAATGGCATGACTCTAACAGAAAAACAATTCAAATCGGACTGAAAACTCCAAAAATTTTGCAAAATAGTCCGCCCTGCCTGTCAAGGGTCCCGTCTCCCATTACATGCCACTCCATTGCAGGTCTATCCCATCCATGATGAGCTTTTTAAAAAGTCTATCCAGAGTATAAACAGAGTAGAATTTTTAAAAAGTTATTAATATCACACTCTATGGCGTCATCACGATAAATTTTTCAACAATACTTTCGAATTGAATTGTCGAATTGCTATTGTTGAGAGAAATGTTTCGCTGCGCCGAAAAGACTGTTCTGCGAATTTCAAGAGATAAAATGACGAAGGAGAGGTAAATTTAATTAGTGATTGTGTTTATTTATAAGAATTCTTTAATATTAAGTGAATATTAATTGATTTTCATTGCAGTACGAGAGAAGACGCTGAACCGAATGTTCAGGAAAATAAAGATTATTCATTTCAGGTAAACCATTTATTTCTGTATAAGAAAATGGAAATTATTCGTTGTTTGAATTAAGCTAACGAAGATTTTCTTGATTAGTTTTAAAACATTCTTTCCGATAACGTTGCAAACACCGATAATTTTTATTTCGATCTTTGCTAGAATAAAAAAGATTTGCTTGCAAGGAAATGTGACTCGTTGAACATAGGCGAGTCGCAGTTGCAAGCAAATAACCGGAAGAAAAATGGAAGATTTATGGGATATTTAACAAATATGTTTCGTAAATTATTGCAATGCTGTTGCATTTCAGGCGAAATTTCCGACTCGGAGGTAAATTTCCGTTCCTTTTGTCATTCTTACATTGGCAAAATTGTGTGAATAATAATTTCTGTGTTTTTGTAGACTTACGAACCGAAAAAGAATGTCGAAAATTTTAAATTTCGGACACGACTGCGTCGATAAACCCAAAAAGTTTATTGACAAATACAAAATTACTAAAGAAATTGCACGAGGAAGATTTGGGACTGTTTATTTGGCAAGGACCAAACATTCCAAAAAGAAAAAGGCTGTGAAAATCGTGAAGAAGCAATTTTCTCGTTCTGATCAGGTATTCTATAGCAGTAGTCTTCAATATTCTGTGTTTTATGTAAGTAAGGAACAATTTCCGAAATATACAATCTAATCGCTAATACAATATACATATTAAAAGAATAATCATTTTCTTAACAGTATTTTGTGAATAAAAATAATCGGTGTTTTATTAGTTTACATTATTTGTACTTATACAATATTTCAAATTCATACGTCGTGTGTATTAATCATTTGTTTATTTATAGTTTGAAGAAATTCAGAGAGAAATAAACGTTTGGAATTCTGTGTCCGCCCATCCAAATATTGTCAGATTGATTGGATTCTTCCAAACTGACACAAAGTAAGTTTCTTTATTTTTCACTCGAGTTATTTATAATTACTTCCGTTGTGTGACGTAACAAATTTTATCTTTTAGCTTTGGCTTTGTATCGGATTTTGTCGAGGGAGAATCTTTGAGAAATTTTTTACAAAAGTATGGTCCTATAGAGGAGAATAAAGCAAAAGTGCTTGCCGCTCAAGTGGCCTCTGCTATTATGTATATTCATAAGAATGGTAATTACTTGCTCTACATTTAATTGCTAATTTATTCTATGAGTTACAAAGTAATGTTTTCATTTTAAATAGGAATTATACACAGAGACATCAGTGCCAACAACATTATGTTAGATGTGTACAAAGGTGCACAAGTGATTGATTTCGGTCTGTCCACAGTGAGTATTATATATAAAATATACACTGCAATATTGTCGAACAGTAGATTCTTTAACCATCTATTAACTATTTTATTATTACTTTTTTGCAGTACGAACGAAACCCAATAGAGTTTTGTGGAACCTTATCATTTCTATGTCCGGAAATTCTGCAGAGGAAGCCTTACGGTAAGAATAGGACTTGTATTTTCACAACTGCTTCTCTCCTATTGTTCGATGTGTTAACCAATGTATTGTTTGTAGATTCCTACTGCGACTGGTGGGCTTTCGCCATCGTGTTATTCCAAGCGTTGGTTGGAACAACTCCTCTGCAGATTTATGTGAAAGAAGCATTTAATATTGATAATGTGTATTTATTGCCTCGTTACTACTGGATAAGAGGTAAAGTATCAAACTTGTTAAATTTAATAATAATAATAATAGCAATATAAGATAATTAATATAAAAATGCGTTTGTAGTTGCCGTAGATGCTGTAAATATGCCGGTGTCGTATCCTGTTACATTATCGGATGATGCCAGACATTTTATTAACGACTTATTGCAAAAGGTAATTTTATCATTAACTGTGGTTAAAAGTTCAGATTTGTCTCCCTGTTGTATGCACGAAATGGCATTTATTTACATACCGAAGCATTAAATAGACACACTGAATTCTTTTGCTGCTATATGCAACGAATTAATGATATATATTTAAGTCACGAGTATAACTTTATTTGTTCGGAAAAAATTATTCGTTTAATTAATATCGTTAATTATATTAAATGATATTTAATCAAATGTTGAAAACTTGTTTCATATCATTAAGTAAATTATTAACGACGATTAAAAACAGAATTTATTAATGATTATTTTAATGAGATTTCTCTTAACCGAAATAACACATTAACGAAATTATATTCATTCGAATAGCAAATTTGAATTAATTATTGTTTGTTTTTGATCACTTCAGGACCCGTACAAACGTCCACTCGAAACAGATATTCTGAAACACAAGTATTTTAGTGAAGTGCTTTGTCCCGTAATTGTAAGTTTTATTTTTCAACTTTCCGATTGAAATGTTACTATTTTACGACGTAAAATAATTGATTCATTTGTATTTCAGACTGGGTTTTAAACCGATGAAATTCGAAATAAAGAACTTTCGAAGAAAGAATTTCTTCGATTTCATCTCGCTTTCATTTGGCCAAAGTTTTATTTTTTCCTTTTAATTTTAATTTTAAACGAATTATTGTAAATTAAAATTAATTGATTTAAATTAATCGTTTCAAATAAAATGATTTAAAAACTAAATTAATTATTTCATCAGTGTTTTAAATATTGCACGATAAGTGTTTTTAATAGTTTATATATATGGGAAGGTGGTTTGAAAAGTTAGAAGATGGAACCACTTTGACGAGAACGAAATGTTTTATTCTCAGCAACTACATTTGTTAATATATAATACAAAATTTAACTTTTGAAAAACGTTTTTAAAAACGAGAAAATTTAATATTTTAAAATTAAATGTAAATGCCCCACCCATAGGGTATGATTGCGATATTATCACGGGTCAACTTTATTTCAAAACTAAACAATTATAGTCTTAACGGTTACTTCGAATACTATAATACTTTCATGTAAAAGATAATGTAAAAGTTCACAATGACACTTACTTTGTAAAAACAGTAGCATGCGGAAAATTAGACGAAGTATTGATAAAACGTCGAAAACGTTCTTACTTGTAAACAACGACAGCGATTCCGACGTTTACTCGTGCCGTGATCTCTTTTCAGGTTGACATTTACTTCCCTAAATAACAGCTACACGAAAGTACGTGAACCCCGAATAAACAGACGTCTCCGTTTTTTTCCACGGCCCCATCTTGATCCATTTTCCCTAATAGTAATTAGTATTTTATGGAGGAAACTCAGCCATTGCAGAAAAAAATAAAAGACGAAATTGCAGAATAGAATATAAAATCAAAAATTTTTTTTTGCAGGAAAAACATTTTATATTTTTAAGATATAATTCCGAATTTCATCTTATTACTCTCTTTTACAGAGTCAATACTTGTAAGTTGTTATAATGTGTAATTACAGTGTATTTATTACCTTAATCGCCATCGACGTTACTTGTACAGTACAATTCCATCTGTTACTTATCCACTTGGTCACACAACATGACATTTCGTTATATTCTAATTTTATTTGATATAATTTTGTGAGCTTTGTTTCTTGTCTTTGATGAAACATTCTGCAATCGACAAGAAACTATAAACAACGAGGTTGGTAATATTCCCGTGTTTCCTAGCCACTATGGAGCAAAGGATTATTGACAAATGCTTGCGATGAAAAAAAAAAAGATCGTCAGTTCATCCTTTTATTCAGAAATATAAATACTGTATAGTTCTATAAACTTATACAGCTTCAATAACTCTTTGAAATAAATACGGTCTGTCAAAAATGTTCAATGTCCCAGTTTGTAATTTGGAATGTTGATCAACTAACGAGTTCTCGTGTAAATTATCGAGTAATGCTTTTTTCAGTTATCGAGTAATGCTTTAAAAAGTGTTCGGGTTCCGGTCATCAGAACAGATTAAGACCATTAGTGTATATAACTCTTAAACATATAAGAAAAACCGTTTTTAAGCCTGCTACAAGTGCTATTTGTACCAAAAAACCCGATATCGTATCTGGGATGTTGACAAAACTCCTCCGACAGACTACCACCGAAAAAAATTTTGAGGTGCTCTATCCGGATATGTCGATCCCGGTTTTTGACCACTCGGTCACCCTCATCGTGGGCCTGGACGAACACACGATTTATATGATTAAAAAGGCCCACAGAGCGAGGACATAAAAGAAAAACAGATAAAATATCTAATGTTTAACTGCATTGGGTATTCACACGAGAACATAAACCGGGCTTTAATTTTACGACTTTAAACACGATGACACTTTACATTTGACGAATTTAGATAATTATGATTTAAATTTTATCATCATTATCTAAATTAATTTTTTCGAGTCTTATATAATAGACCTTATTGTTTCTGTCGCGACCCATCTAGGACAATGAAAAATAACTTAAAAATAATTAAAATAATGGCAATATAAAAGCAATTTTTCACCAAAATAATCAAATGTAAGATATTTTATAGTAAAATATCTAACTGATAAATGTATTTACCACTTAGAACTTGCGGACAATTATCTACACGCTGCAGCATCTTATCAGTTGCCTATAAACGAACAATAAATACGTATTTTACTTACACTTGTCTATTATTAAATTTACAGAAATTAGAAATAAATTCTACTTTAAACATTTGTGAAATTGTAAATTACTTGAACATAGTTTCAGAGACAAATTTATAGATTTAAAAGAAAAATGAATAAATATCACTTTCATTTCATTTGTGTAAGGTTCCACGAAAGCTAATTAAATTTTAATGAAGATAATGTTTTTAACAGTGAGATAAAAAAGATATTCGGGCAAGAATTGTGGACAAAATATTCAGCACTTCTACGTGGCAACCAAGAAACGAGCTCATAATAGCTTAAGTAATATCGTGCATTTGCATCTGTATTAAAACTGCTTTACTAGATAACGTGCTGAAAATGTTTCCAAGTCAGCACATCTTTTTCCTTCCTACGTTGACAATAATGGACAATACACTTAACACTTGACATCGCTTGAAAAAATAATATACCTGTCGCACTAATTCAGAGTTTTCTACGGGGTCGTCTTGACCACTTAGAGGTAGATATAACTTTGCAAATAAAATATAAATATAATTAAGGAATGTAATATTTAGAAAAGTTTTTAAAAAGATTTTGATAAAATTAAAAATCAGTATTTAAAATTTGTAACCAAGTATGTAAAATTTTTTTAGACAGATGTAAAAAACTTATCATCCTTATACATGTTTATACCTTTAAAGTTGAAAAAGAGTCTAATGGTACGTCTCGCGAAACAATTTATACATTTAAGTATATATTTGTAAAATAGCTTTTCTGCGTAATATTGCCTTGTAGAAAGAATTTTATGTATAACCTTTTTTAACATTTAGTTGACTGAGGAGGGGCATCGCCCGAAACGTGTATTAATATTCGTATCAACTGAATAAAGATGGAAAAACGCCAAGTGCTTAAATAGTAGCACGATATGTGTTCGAAAATCATAGTAAATTAGAAAACACGGTTTCAGAAAATTGGGAAAAATTAACGCATTATTTGGACAGAAAACAACTAAGAACAGCACTGTACCATTGCAAACATAGCGCACATAAATGGTTTCAACAAAAACAGCTTAAACCCAAACACATCGTACTTTGTAGCATTAATTTTCTCATTACTATTATCTATAATTTCACAACAATGTTTTATCACACCACTCACGTCGTTCTAGTATTTCAGCCTTTACGTTTATTACATTGTACAATACTTTCCACTAAAATATATATATATAATTTTATAACTACAGTTTAAACTATCCTCTCATTGTAAAAATCAAATATATACAATATTTTATGCTGGTCTACATCATCACACATTTTGAATATTGTTTACTGCTTGACTTAAATTTGATACGATCACGTATATCTTCGTTCTGCTCTAATGAAAGAATGCAATTACCAGTTACTTCTGAACGGTCTCCAGTTTCCAATGCAACTAATTTTTCGTCTTTACTTACTTTTAATAATTTCTGCACGTCGTCAGATAAATCCAAGTTGCAATTTAGTTGTTGAACATTTCGTACGAACCATAAAGATGAAATTTTACGTTAATAAATAAGATGTTAAAGTTCATTGCGTTGCTTGTTTGACAGAAATAGACAATTCGTGAAACTGATTCTCAGATGTCCCATCGATATCTATAAGATTCGTAGACAACACATAAAATAAGATAAATGGTAAAATTATTTGGACACCGGCAAATGCTCAAGCGATGCGTTATTTTATCCAGTTCGTCATATTCAACCGCGGTATCATTAAAATATAAATATAACTTTCTGAATTGATACAACGTCAATATCTCTCGGAAATGACCGAAATTCGACGAAAAACAATACACATCTGAATGAAAACAAAACTCTTCCCAGTTCGTTTCCAGTTTCATTTGTTTGTGAACTTGGAGCATGAGTTCGGGAGTAAATATTTTTTTCTCTAGAGCTCGTATGAATCTTTTAGGAAAGAAATCATATTTATAAAATTCCAATAAGAATAGAAACTGCAGTGTAAGTTATATACGAAAATGAGAGATAACCGGCATATGCTGAAAACACTGAGAGAAATTCACCAAGTGTTCGATGTACAAAACTATATGCAATTATATTGTAAGAAATCACAGATAAAATCGAGAGTAAGAATGTCCAGTCCCATAATAAAATTATATTCATCTTCATTTGAAAAATAATTCCTCAAGCCTTCTGAGGTGATAAAGTACTTCTCTATTTCTAATTTCAGTAACAAATTTTTTCCCACAAAATATTTTCCTCTTTTAAACTTGTTCTGCTGATTTGTTTTTCTAACATAACGTTCAGTTGTCAGAGAGAATATTCGGATGTATAAATCAGCCATCGTTTCAAGTTTTTCCATTTCTCCATTTTTATGAAGAAACACAACATGTGCAGCATCAGAGGACATTCTGCTATTTTTCTATGAAAGTCGTTTTTTTTTTAGTACAGTTAACAGTTCGTTCGCTTAACTCTCGTCTTCACTAAACATTAACTGGACATACTTGTCTTGGTATTCCGGAGAGAACCCTTTATTGAAAACCTCATCTTGGTGTCTTCTCTGATGTCTTCCGCTGCTTAAGGTCGACTTGTAACTACGATCGTCATTCTACTAAAAATATCGAAAGATTCCTGCTTTATAAATTTTAGAATTTTACTTTTATTTGGTATCTCATCGAACCCGTCCAAAATAACTAAAATGTTCGTTTCTTTATCTCGAAATCGTTTTCCATTGAGGAGTGTCCATGAGTTTCATCGAGTAAGGCATCTTTCACACTTCTATCATTTAATTGTCTTAAAACGACAATAAATGCCAAATAAAAGTGGGGAGGTAATTCGTGGATGCCCAATCGTAAACAATTTTCTTGCATAGAGTGGTTTTACCATAACCGGGATCTCCTGTCACTAGAATGGTTTGATGACCTTCTTCTGCGGCAAATATCCCATTTGGAAGTATTTTCTCTCCGCTTTCCTTTCCAAACAAACCTGCTTTCTCTACAGTTAATTCTACGAAGTAACCCTTTAACGAAAAATCGTTCCTCTTTCCTTCCCACAAGAATGACCTCATGTAGGAAAAATAAGTTATGTATTTGTTCTTGAACTTCTGACAGCAATTGTTGAACATTTCTATACGTAAAAAAAAAAAGAAATTTATTTAAAAATCATCTTAATCGATTTTGTTTGATTTTTTATTTAGAATTATAAAACTTATTTGACTTTGTTTACAGTAAAACAAGTTAAAATTTGCATTTTAACTTCTTTTATGGTAAAACATCTTGTTATTCTTAAAGTAATCTGCGATGTATATGTATAGAGTTTTAAAAGTATCTGTGATTCTAATGTAAATCTAAATTATATATATATAACATCTTCACATATTTTCTAATGTAGTATTTATAGAATAAGCTTATTAATGTACTATACATATAAATATGAGATAACTTATATTGATTTAGGATATTTTACATTGTTATGCATTTGGTGTTATCAACTCGAAGCAACCCCGTTACATTGCGTTAAAAATTCAATTTTGTGTTGTGTTAGAATATTAAGCGCAGAGCCCGAACGGTTAAAAGTTGAAAGTTGAAATTTGGTACACAGTTAGGGTAGGTCGTGGAAATGTACTATAAGAGGGGATTTTTGGAAATTCCTTTCAGCAGGGGAAAAAGAAATAGTTAAGTATTGATCTGAAGAACTTGGCTTCTACTGTACTATTTTAAATGCGGTTTTTTGAGATTTTGCAGGAAATCGAACATACATTTAGACTCATCTATACATTCTTTAATTAGCTTCGGAAAAGAGAGAACGAAATTCTTGCACCCGGTGAAAACGGGTAAGATCGGCTATACTCTAATAATCTAAATCCTCGCTATCGTTACTCTTTGCCCCAGCAAGATCGAAGTCATCTGCTAATTATGAATATTTTTAAATTAAAAATGATAAACGGAAACGATATCGAAGTAAATTTGGTCAGAATATATACAGGTTGTTTAAATGGAAATCACTCACAATGGGAATGTTTTCAATAACTCGATCAACTTTACAATCTGAATAAAAGAATCTTAACGTATGTTCTTTATATAAATGAAAACTGATATTTAAAAATTAATATGTAAAAAAGCAAAAATACGAGGCGTGTCCGGAAAGAAAGTACCGTTTTGTTCTACCGCCACCGCAGCGGTAGTGTCGCGGTTCAGCCCCTGCGCCTATGTGTTTCTGGTTGATTGTCAGTCCAGTGACTCCATTACAACCGGATTGTGTTGTTTTTCCACGTGTTAGTGAGCGTTCAAAATGTTTAAGACGATTGCCGATCCCGCCGACTGTGAAGTGCGTTCTGTAATACGGTTTTTGAACGCAAAGAATGTTAAGCCGGTTAAAATTCATTGTCAACTTGTAGAGATTTATGGTGTAAATGTAATGACTGATAGAATGGTGAGAAAGCGGGTTCGACAATTTAATGATGGACGCATCAGTGTTCAAGACGAAGCACGGAGTGGGCGGCCTTCTGTTGTCAATGATGATTTGGTTGCAAAAGTGAATGAGAAAATTCGTGAAAACAGACGGTTCACAATAAGATTGCTTTGTGATGAGTTTCCACAAATTTCAAAAACTATTTTGCATGAGATTCTAACAAATCGCTGAAATTACCGCAAATTGTATTCCCGTTTGGTCTCCAAAATGCTTACGGATGTCCACAAAACGAAGTGACATGGAAGTGCTTTGACATTTCTTACCCGATGCAGTGAAGAAACTAATGATTTCCTCAACAAAATTGTTACCGGTGATGAAACTGGGGTATTTCATGTCACTCCATAATTAAAATAGCAGTGGCTTTCTCTTGCTGGCGCCATCTTTCTTTGAAGAGGGTATGACAAGTTGGTTTCCCGATATGAGAAACGTCTGAACAATGGTGGTAAACATGTAGAAAAATAGTTTCTGATATGCTCTTTCATGTAAAAATGAATTTTGTTTTGAAAAAAGATTTTTTATGCGAGTTTTTCCAAAACGGTACTTACTTTCCGGACACGCCTCGTAGGTGAGAAGTTTTTAGCCAAACTTAATAGTATTTCTGAATTCAGTTTACTGATTCACTGAATTTGATGCGATCACCTAAAGTTTCGTATTGAAACAATGATAAAATACAAAGTTTACATTGTCCTAATCTATTTAAATATTGCAATGCAACCAATTTGTTGTCTTTACTTATATTTAATGATTCCCGAATGTTTGGCCAATTCAAATTGTCATTTACATCGGTGAACCGATACAATGTATCACCCGGTAAATCATTTAGGCCAATGAAATAAATGTCTTCAGTAATTGCATTTATTACATGAAGGAAATTGATCATGCATTTAACAGGTTCTCTGACATCGTTTAAATCATCATAAACAAGAAGAATAAGATTAATCGTAAATTTATTCGGTAAAATCCACTGGTTCCAGGAATTTCTTAGGTAACTTTTCCGATCTCTAGACGTGATGTCGTACAAATATAAATGTATTACTTTCAATTCATACAACTTAAAATAATCTTGAATCATTTTCCAATACACAAATGTAAAAAAAGTGATCCACGACTAAATTCTAAAAACAATACGTTTATTCAGCATTCACATCAGTGCATGGTGAATGTCAGTGTAAGTGAGAAATAATGATATTTAGCAAATATTTCGTACACAGACGAAACGACTGTGTGAATGCCGACATTGGTCAGATTTCGGTCATTCACAGTAACATATTTACAGATTATTATATCTATTTATTTATTTTAATGACAGATGCTCCCAAATTTTAAATATAAAATTTCAGTTTTAACCTTAACCTAAAATTTAACTTAATACTTATATAATTTATTATTGTATGTTTTTTTCTGTAATTTTATGTTTAAAGTATTTAAGTGATTTGTTTTTTGGAGAAGGTATCGCTCTTGGCACGAAAGAATGTATCCAGTATGCGTAATAAATAAAATGTAGTTTATATATTTCATTAGTTGAAGTTTAGTCATTGCTACACTGATTTAATTTTATAAGTAGAATTTCGACGATTTTTTCGCTTAACACTAAATATTTAATTTTAAATTCGTCTACATCATAACACATTTTAAATTCGGTTTACTGATTGGCTGAAATTTGATGCGATGACGTAAAGTTTCGTATTGCCAGAATGATAAAATACAAATAATTGATTTTCTTTGGCTTTTTAAACATTGCAATCCAATCAATTGCTCGTCTTTACTTATATTTAACGATTCCCCAATTTTACAGACATTTAAATAGTAATTTACATTGGTGAATCTATCGATAAAATCAGTATGATAATCACTTACGCCAATAAAATAAACGTTTTCATTAATTCCGTTCAACGCTCGAACGAACTCGATAATGTTTGAAACAGGTTCTCTTATATCGTATAAATTATTCGAAAAGTTTTCGTAAAGTGAGAGAATAAGATAAATCTTACAATTTTTCGTTACACTCCAGTCGTTGGAAAACGCATTCGCGTAACTTACCCGATTTTCGTAAAAATAACGAATCTGATAAAAATATACATATAATTCTTTGAATTCGTACAACTTCGATAGCCCTTGATATAAAGGAATATCTGTGCATGAGGAAAATATAACTTTTGCATGAGAACAAAATTGTTCCCAGATTCTTTTCAGTTTGATTTCTTTGTGAGCGCGAAGCATAAATTCGGGCGTGTGCGTATCATTCTCCACAGCTCTCAGCATCGGTTCGGGTAAGAAATCATCCTTATATAATCCGAGTAAAAATAATAATTCCGTGAGATTAACACGATATCCAGTTGAATAACCGATATATACCGACAAAGCTAACAGAAATTCGCCAAATGTGCGATGTACGTAACTGTATGTAATGATATTATCGCATTTAGAAAAGCAATCGAGAGTGAGAATGTCCAGTCCAATGATGAAATTGCGTTCATCTTCATTCGGAAATAAACCCTTTAAATCTTCTGACGTGATAGAAATTGATGATTCGTTTACCAAGGCGAGTAGCAAATTCTCTCCCACGAAATATTTTCCTCTTTTAAACTTGCCTTCCTGATTTGTTTTTCTCACGTAACGTTCAGTTATAAGAATAAATATTTTCGTGTATAAATCGGCCATAGTTTCAAGTTTTACCATTTTTCCATTCTCGTGTAGGCAACACAACATGTGCAGCATCAGAGGACATTCCGATATTTCTCTGTAAAAGTCGTTTTCTGTCAGTGCAGAACAGAGTTCGTTGGCTTTACTTCTGTGTTCTTTAAACATTATTCGAATGTATTTTTTTTGATTTTGAGGAGAAAACCCTTCTATCGAAAACCTCACTTTTACTTCTTCTCTAATTTCTTCCGCTGCTTGAGGTCGACTCGTAACAACAATCGTCATTTGACGAGAAATATCGAAAGATTCTTGTCTTATAAATTTTATAATTTTAGATTTGTCTACAATCTCATCGAAACCATCCAAAATCACCAAAATATTCCGCCGCCTGTCTTGTAGTTTCCAATCTTTATTTGTTGGCGAGTATTCACGCGTGTCATCGAGTAATGCATCTTTCACACTTTTATCGCCTAATTCTCGTAGAATTACAATAAAAGTTAGCTGAAAATGTTGTAGATAATCCGTGGATGCCCAATCGTACGCGATTTTCTTGCACAGAGTAGATTTGCCATAACCGGGATCTCCTGTAAATAAAATAGTTCGATGTCCATCCTGTTGTATGGCAAATATATCAATCAGACGTATTCTCTGTCCTCTTTTCTTTCCAAATAAATCTGCCTTCTGTACTGTCAATTCTACAAAGTAATCTTTTAGTGGATAGTCGTTCCTTTTACCTTCCCATAAGAAAGATCTCATGTAGGAAAAACAAGTCACGTATTTGTCTTTCACCTTCTGGCAGCAAATGTCGAATATTTCTATAAGTAAATAATAATAATAGTAATTAATCAATGATCGTGTTAGTAGGGTTTATTTTATTAGAATAGTAGAAATTACGTAGGAATTTTATCTCTGTTTATATATTTTCTAACTTTTTTCGCTTTGAATTTAAGCCCGGCCTTAATTTTACGTCTTAAAAATTGGAATAAAAACTGCGGCTTAAATTCGAAGTAATAACGTAACGTCACTGAATGAAATAATGTAGTACTTATTCAAGTCAGCTCGCGTAATGTTGAATGTTAAGTGGAAAAATGTGTACTACGTAGTATTATGAGAAATTACCGAACACTTTAAACACGGCGTTTGATTTTTTCACGTAATGCGCTTCTAAAATACGTGTGTAAAAAGTAACGATCGCTGAATGTTGTTTGTCTGTTGGATATAAATGTACATAAAAAGTAATAATCATTAAAAGAGGAAGTGATTTTTTAAAATTATACTATCGTAATGTGCTTTTTATTAGTGTAGGGAAAAAAAATAGGCAAATTAAATTAGCAGCAAAACTCAAGCATTGCGTGATATTATTGAATAGTAAACGGATGAAACAACAAAAGCACTCAAACTAACTTGGCAATCTCTCGAATAAAGAAAAAGTAAATTTTCATTCGGCATAAACGATAAACACAGATATTTGGGAGCCAGTTCTTCACGCACGGTCGGGAATACTAAAATAAATTCACTGCTAAGAAATAATTCTTTTAACGAAACTATTACTTAAAAATTTTTCTTCCTGGTTTTTTATTGGTTTCCCTGAACAGCGTGCGAAACCGAATCTGACAAAATAAACAGCGAGAGAATCTCGTATGATATGCCACTATTTATTTCGAATGAACAGTGGGCTTTAATTAGTATATATTATAATTAGAATATGACATGTTTACTCGAAAATCCAATCACTGCAGTTTGCTCGCGATATTGTTATAATCGTAAATTTATCAGATCTCAATGACTTTATTTTCGAAATTGTGTGAAATGTGGAATAATATTGCTTTCGATAGCATAAGATAGGTGTGTTTACGTAAAACTAAAATTCAATCGAAGCTCTACGAAGTCGTTAATATTGTTTGGGGGACGATCAACTAGAATTACTTGTGGTTAGCATTAAAAGAATTTTAAAAGAAAATTGCGCTTTCTTACGCTTTCTTGCATATTAAACACGAAATCACGAACCCGAGTTTTTATTACGTTTTTAATTTTCTCGTCTTATATCACGTAAAATGGCAAAGTTTTTATCAAAGTCCATCGAAGTCTATATCCTATTTATCCGTACCCACAAGTGGCGGTGGGCTTTGTACATATACTTTGTATTTCTGTTACCACTATGTACTGTATCTTTTGTTACATTTTGTTGGTTTTGTAAATATAACGATACAGACGCCCACGAGCCTTCGTCCTTCATCCCCTTTTCTATTTTTCTTCATACTTCACCTTTGCCTCTTCTTTAAACATTACTTTTCTCTTTATTTCACACCCGGGCAATACCTCTCAATAGTGCTGGGTCTTCATCCCCTATATGCTAGAGGTATAAAAGAAGTATAGAGATCCTACCACGCTAGTCCATTGTGTTTATACATACAAGGGTGTTTTAAGTTCAGCAACACGATTTTATGTTTTCTGATCAGATTGCGTATGGATTCTAGTTCATTAACAAAAGTTCGTTGTATAATAGTTAGAACATACGTGATACGTATACAGACTGATCCTCGGAGTCCGCCAGGTCGACTGGAAAGTGAATTTTTTTATAGTACTTTCTCACAGAAGTGTTTGTGTAGTGATATACGTATTTATAATATGCCATGATTTACATTATTCAATAGTCGTTTTGAATCAACGTCTCACTTAGGCTATCAGCGACTATCTTGCCGTATATCCTATAACTCGAAGAGCTTATAAAATACTGCTTATAAAATAATATTACCTTACTAGCTATCCTGCATGTAGAACAACTAGCAGTTTAGCCTCTTGTGTATTGTATTATTAAAATTCTGTACGTATATATAAACCAATATAGAACTAATACGTACGTATAGGAAACTAGTTTGTGTAGGAACTGATATAGGAATGAAACTGAGTTCTGTAATTATAAATTAATTTAAAAAGAGTTAAACTTTGCGATAAAACTTATCACAAATACTTTGTCAAGCTAAAATCTTTACTGGTTTCTATTATTTTAGTTTAAAAATATTCTACGCTACTTTTAAATACAAAACACCGGTATTTTATAGAAACTGAACAACAAAAATTATAATTGTTTTATTTAAGCTTATATCCTTTATTAAGCTGGGATATCCAATTCGAGGTTCACTTAATGATTTTATGCGGTCCACTGCACCCTAAATTTTTAAGGAACAGTACATTTTCATTCGTTTTTGGTATGTCGTACAAATTATTCTCGTTTCGCTGGATAGACTTTGATGTCGTAACGACGTATTTGGTGCTAGAAAATTGTTTTATCTAGAAAACTGTTATGCATTTGGGGTAGTAAATACTGTTGTGAACAATTCTTTACGTGCATGAAAAATAAAAAACTGCTGAAAAAATAGGTTGAGTGATTCTCATTTAACTAACATTCTTAGAAATAGAGTAGTACTATAAAAGCAGATATCGGCAATATTAGGAAAGGAAAGCGATGTCAAAAATCGCATTGCATTTATTTTTATTTTGTGTGAATATAATTATTTTTACTGTCAATAAAACGGTATTTTTTGTAGTTATATATGTTTGTTATTAATATTTAATGTTTACATTTTGAAGTTTTTAAATACATAAATTTATATAAGATACTTTTGTCGCTTGCTGAATATACGCATATTTCTAATTTTCCTTATAAGGTCAACCTCGGAATTATTTACACAATAAACACTACATAAGTACACTATATGTACTTAAGTAGTGTTTATTGTGATAAATAAATTACAAGTATTCAATCTTCTCATGAAGGATATTAAATTTATAATTGTAATAATGTTTCTTTCGTACGTTTACTGCACTTACCATCTTTTTCTTCGTCTTCTTCCTTTAAAGATCTTGCTTTCGATTCTTCAAAATGATTTTCTATTTTTGGTCCAATGTGAGGATCTTTACACTTGTACAGCACTATTGGACACTGAAAACAATTCTCCACTGAAATTAACAGGAAATTCAATATTACTTTTTACCGAATTATAATTGTACACAGTAATTCAATAACAGTTTCTAATAATGATAAAAATTATCTGTGTAAATTTATTTAATTTTAATTATTTCCAGGCTAAAGTAAATCTGCATATACGCCCTTGGTTATCTTTTTGAAAAAGACAATAATTTAATGACAGAAAATTACTAGCGAGGTTGAGGCCGAAGTTTTAAACGCGAAAACGTGTACGTCGGACGTTCAGCGCCGCTTTCCTGTAAGCTTAGAAGTTTGACAATGGCGTTTGGAATGTCTGACGTACACGTTTTCGCGTTTAAAACCTCGGCCTCAACCTCGCTACTGTGTTTTAATATTTAACGCGTTTTTCTGAATTTTCCTATTTTTCATATTTCATTCATGCCCTCACAAACTGACAATAGTAATTTTTTCTCCTAGTTCTTTGTATAAAACTAAAATAATAAATTCTTCATACGCTGAAAAATTTAAGTATTAAATATATATACAGTGGAGTCAACATAAATCGACATATTTTTTCTGTCCCACACTCGTTTAAACGTCCGATAAGACGGCTCCCCTCTCGAAAAAATGAGTTTACACCGTATAGTGCGGTGTGAATTCATTTTTTCGGGAAGTGAGTCGACTTATTTATTAATATACATATTAATAAAAATGCTTTAATGTTTTATATGAAACAGGAACTGATAAACAAAAAGAAAATGTACAATCTATGTCAACGTCACAGCAAAATCCGACTTCGCATTTTCTCACGTCAAGCGTTATCTGCAGCATGTGTTTAACATTTCTGTTAGAAATGAGTGTCCGAAAGCTAACAACGCTTTCGCTGAAAGAAAAATACAAACTTGTTTCTTAATTTCTATGTAAGAAAATTTCGCAAACCGAATTTGCAAAACAAAGAAATAAACCTTTTAAAAACAACATTGGTGGGAATTTTAAAGAAAAAAAAATTAAGTAATTACGTCTTGTATTTTCGTCTCGAAAACACCGGAGAAAGTCGCCGTACGAAGATGTCGAAGATGCTCTGGTACGTTGGTTAAGCAAATTCGTTCATCGAATCTTCCTGTTTCGGGACCGATACTGAAACAAATACCCCAGCAAGTGATGGATGGTCAGAGAGGTACTGTACATTACACTACTGTATTTTCCTAATTGTAGTTTTGTGGTTTCTTTTCAACTTCGCATTAGTCGTCGCATCGGATAACTCGACACATTTTCACTTCCTCTTGGGGTTGCTGTCTTATGCGGACTCGACTGTATAGGGCGAATATATGGGTAACCGTATACCGTATAACATATATATACATGCTAACAGATGATAGGGCGTATATATAATCGAGATGGGTTGATAACAATAATAATAATAATTATTATTATTATTATTATAAGCGCACAGCCCAAACGGTCATAGTTTTATAGTTTTATATAAAGGTGACAGGAGGCATTACTCATAGGTATATCCTCGAAGGGGATGAAAAGAAATGAGAAGGAGTTAGTTTAAGAAAAAGTTGCTTTAACAGAGGCCGAAAGGGGGTGAAGAGTTTGAAAAGAAGTGATAAGAGGAAGGGGAGGTCATGAGCCGCACCGAGTGTTTATTTAAAAAGCAATTATGTACATATTTACAAAACATGGACATTTACCATGCGTACAGAAACTGCGGCTAACATTTGCCGAGTTGAGAAAATTATGATAATATTAATGAATAATATAATAAAAAAGTATACATAAAGAGGCAGAGTGTGAGTCTGCGAGTAATACAAAGAGAGAGAGAGAGAGAGAGGAAAAAAAAAATAAAAATAAGATTAATGGTTAGGAGTGGAAAGTTCAAATTTCTTAAACAGTTAGTGTAGGTCATAACAATGAACACCAGTAAGGAATTTTTGGAAATTGTCCTCTGCGGGAGATTGGGAGAAGGTTAAGGATTACCCTGAAATCTACTGTACTTTTCTAACTGCTGTTTCTCGCGTTTTTCGGGAAGTCGAACAGTATTTTAAGACCCATCTAAAAGTTCTCTAATTAGTCTCGGAATAAAGTAAACCTAATTATTGCACCCGGTTAAAACAGATAAGATTGGCTACGATCTAATAATATTAATCTTTGCTATCGTTACTTTTTGTCCGAGAACGCCAGACTCATCTGTTAGTATATATATATATATATGTTCTATAGAAAATATAAGTGGCGGATTTTCATGTCGTCGTATGAAATTCACGAAAAAAAAGGTAATCAAAAAATAAATAAATTTTTGAGAATAGCTTCTGTTACATGATATATACGGTTACATTTACGGAATAAGACATATAAAAACATTTACCGTTCAGAAGTTCCTCAAACATATTTTCATTTTGCCTCACCCCATAAGTTGCCTGTAATTAAATAGTATATTAATTACACCTATTAAACTAGTCTAAAGTACAGTTTATACAAGTAAAATTGACAATATAAAGTCTATGAAATATTAAAGCACCACCATAACGTTATGAGGGCACTTAAATTAAGTGAGATCGACTGAAACTCTTCCTCATCATTTTGCTGTTTATTTCTAGTGGCTGTCCATCTATTCGTACATTGCGAACAAAACTTCAGTATAATTATTGTTATTTTTTCTTTTCTTATTGTAAAGTTAAATAAAAATAAAATATTTTAGATAATTTCCAGTTTTATATTTAAAATCTTATTTAAAAATCTAATTAATTGCATCAATTGTAATTCCCGTTGCGGTAATGTAATACATTATGATCATTTAATAGTGGATGACAAGTAAACTTTTACTTAAATTTCAGTTAAGAGTTTACTTGAGTAACCTCTTTGGCGAGCGTAACAGCGTATCGGTTACTGTTTGAAATTACAGCAATTATTTTTTCAAATAAATAATTTTAAAATTAGGTATATGACAACTCTAACCTTAGTTTATGTTCTTAATACGCAGCACTTTAAAATTTTCCGGTTGCGAAATTACGTGTTTCAGTCTTTTATACAAGATTAAATAAAATCTTCAAGTAATTCGAAAACAATAGTTATGTCACGAAACAATAATTGATTATTTAGATTAAAATAAAATTCATTTTGCCGACTTACTTCACCGACTGCTGTGTAATTAAGTGGAGAAACGACGACACTCTTCTCCTCACTCGAAGCTTCTGCTTCTGCCTTTCTTTCATTCAAATTTAATAATTCACACATAACATCAATTCTGCAGATTTCTTCGTATTTCTTGAATTTTATTAAAAATACGTTATTAAAGTAAACATATAAACTATTTACCTTATATATAACACGTGAATGAAACGCTATTCCTTCTGTTTTTCAGGTACAAGATATTTTAGTAGCTAAATTCTTCTTTATCCATAAACATAAATTAATTTTGAATACCATATTATTATTGTGGTTTGTATGTATTATGTAGATATAAAACTTACGAAACTTACGAAATTTTTCGTGTGTCATTCGATAGAAACTGTTTTCAGCTCAGCTTCAGCTGGATCCATCTCATCTCCATCTTTTTCTGGCTGCTGTTGTCTATCTTTTCTTGATTTCTATTATATCTTCCGTTCTAAATGTGGAATAATTGTTTAATATACCTTTTACAGCACCCAATTTATGTTTAATTGACTAGAGACAATCGTTTCAGGTAGCAATCATTTCCGAAAGTGTTATTTTCACAATGGAGATTAAAAACTGCTTTAATATCTATAAAATAATTTTCTTTGTATTCTCAACAGAAGACGCAATACAAATATATTTTGTTAGGTTTTCTTGTAAATTTCGTACGTTGATTGTGACATATGTTTAAATTACATATGTTTAAATTACAAAATACAGCAATAAGCCAAGACTAAATTATATAAATTGAATAGTATATAATATATCAAGTAAAACAGCAAAAAGTATTATATAAACTTATTATTTTTGTATATTAAAGTGCTGGTTTCAATTAACAATTATACGCAAACAGAACCAGAATTTCTGATAAAAATTAAATAACTTTACAGACGTATTTTTCAAACATTCCACTACGAAATATCCATTATGTCTGTAAAGCATTTCATTGTAAATTAAAAATATACAAGTTATCGTTACTTTAATATGTTCTTAAAAATGAAAAAAAAACCTTTTTTTGTGATACTTTTGGAAATTGGGAGTGGAGATGACTACATACATCATTACACTGCATTTACCAGCACCAAGTTATTAAATTTCACACTTGGTTATATTTACCGAGTTCCGGGATGAAAAATACGTTAGGATAAAGTTAGCTCTCGAATTATTATTACTAAAATTTATTGTCATCGAACTTACGTATGTTTTTGCATTTTCATTTTTCTGCTTTAATTACAAGTAAATGAAATTTAAGTTGTAAAATATGAGGAAAATACTTAAGTTAGTCGAGTGTAGAAATATCTTTTTGCCGTGTTATCATATTTTATTTTGTATTGATTTTCATATTCGTGTACAGCAGTTAAGTTTCACATCAATACTTATAGAAGAACAGAATGCATGTATATAAACATGCAGCATATAACAATGACGGTACTACACTAAAACAAAGTAGCCTTTTATTCTCGAATATATCGAAATAACTTTTGATATATCGTTCCACAGGATACATATCGACGTCACAGCAGATTTCCAGATACAGTGGTACATCGTATAACGTACGCCTGGAACGGATTAAGTACGTTATACGAGGTACCACTGTAATTTGATTTCTATAAGTTATATAGGAATATGTTCATTTCGAAAGATTCGTAATAAATCTGGATATATCATAGACATATACCAAACTTTATCACGTAACTTTAGGAATGAACATAATCCTATATAACTTGTGAAGGATACTCGTATATAGAATATGATATGTTATTTGCAGTTTAGTGCATCTAAGAATAATGCTAAAATTGCGTATTAATATATATTATGAAAATATTTATTGTCATTTCAGGTTACATAAAGTTCATAGAATGCAGTGTTTCTTAATTAAACAGCGTTTTCAGTAATTTACACCGCCTCGAATTTCAAAACAAGGTCTCGTAAAGCTTCATACAGGGGATCCCACACCCCACACACACAAACAATAACATCTATACATACAGAAAACCACCGATGTTTTTTCTCCCACCTTCCTAGTCACGCTTTTCTGCTTATTCTATAATTAGGTGATATATACATAAAGACATACCTGTATTTTATGCCTTTTCGGTAAGTACAGTACTGTATATTTTTACTGGCAACTTTACGCCTTACAATATGAGAAACAGCAATTTTAAATAATCACACACAGTAGGAAGATTTTTCATTGTATCATTACACAAGTATACGATATTTCATATCAATACGCTATAAATTCTTTATCTGCGAAAAATTTAACTGATAAGCTCATTACTCATTTATCCCCGAATATATTAGATATAATATGAATATTATTATAAAAA